>NW_001889902.1:207317-222502 GCF_000143565.1 Laccaria bicolor S238N-H82
GCAGATGAGGAAAGAATACGTACCACATTGACTTGTACGAATTGCGTTCCCATCGAAAAGGTGGCTCAACGACGCCCGATCCTCCTAGAAACGGTGCGAAGGACCAGACCATGGATCCTTCCGTAGAGGAAAAGAGGTGAGCGTCCTTGGGGCGTCTAGCCAGGAGAGATGACAGTTGTGATGAACGATGTCGTGAGGCAGAAGTTGTGGGGTTGAACATGATGTAGTGGAGTGACACCGACACGAATGTCTGCGACAAGTTTTGATCAACGTTGACTGTGACATCGACAGACAATTGCAACCTTGCACGATGTCTAGTTGCCAGGTGAGTTCTCCCTACCCTGCCTTCTTACTTTCGTTATGATGTTCACTTTATTACACAGATAACCCCTTGATCTTTGCTGAAAAGTCCTTGCAAGGAACGGCCCATATTCCAGGTTCAATATCACAATCCCAAGACCACTCACTACCTTGCTTTCACCGCCTCTACGTTCTAGCAGCCGAAATCTCAACGTCCACGTTTTAATTTTGGGCCTTGCCGTCATCACCCGCCCGCCCACGTTCGACCTTCGAACCTCCAGGCACTTCAAGTTCTTCGTAATGGCGCTGTGATGACCTTGATAGGTAAGCACTTTACCTCCTCGAATAGGTCTAGTTTTCATCTTCCTTCTTGCAGTACCGACGTAAAATCGCGTCAGACAGACGACTATGGGCCGGAACTCCGCAGCCAATTGCCCCTCCAACAACGAATTTGGCCCATTCTTGACACGCCGTGCCTATCATATCTCCCAGGAGCAAGGACCTTAGGCGGACGGGCTTGAACGTAGTACAAAAGGAGCCCCTCACATGGAGGTTTATGGTAGGCCTGGGTTCGCCTCGAGGTGGTTCAGGCGGTTCTTTCGGTCGCATACACGCCCTTTCTCTGAATGTCAAGTTGGAGGCGGATGGTACGTTAAAGCGTACTGGCAAGTTGCAAAACACTTGTTAAAGGAGACGTCTCGTGACCTCATTGTTTACGCGTACGCTTTATTTGTTCACTCTCTTTTCTCTTTTCTATTGCTCGTTTTACTTCCGTTATTTGCTAGTCTTTGTGACTTCTTTACCAGTCTTTGTGCAAGCCACAAATCCCCATCCTTTAAATACGAAAACTTTATTTCTTATCACCTCAGTCGTCATAACACTTCGTGTCTGACTCTGAGGTGAGTTTACTTTACATATTTTACTTTACTATTACTGACAACTACCTGTACTTAGTTCCGTGCGTTTACAGGTAGTTACCAAATACAGTCGTCATAACACTTCGTGTCTGACTCTGAGTTCCGTGCGTTTACAACACTGACCCATATACTCTATCTACCAGCAGCATATCGAATGGACACATCACTCCTAATAACGACAGCGCATCAACATCAGCCCAGAAAATAACCCCCCATCCGGATTTTCATGAAACACACTCGGACCCATGATTCACCCATCCATAACAACCGACTGCACCAACCGCTCTTTCGCCAGTAACTTATTACCCTACTCAGCCTCATCTGGTCTCGGATCTACATCTCCAATCCGGAAACTGCGGGGGGAGCAATTCGGTGCTCCCTCCCGTGGAAAAACGGTTTCTTCAGACCATCCGACCAGTCGATCTCACGAGCTGTATTCACATCGACAATCACAACACCTTGCGGCGCTTCCCCGGAACTTTCTTGTACAACAGTCGGTCGTGTTTGATCATCTTGACCTTGCCCATCACCGTGCCCATCCATGACGGGGGTACCGCTACGGTACTGCTCCATACACGGGGCTGGATAGTGCAGTGCGTTACCTCTCTATCCCTTCTGACTCTTCTTCAGCTAATTGACTGCAGCTGTAGACTACGACAAGTTTCACCTACACAAGAGGCTCCCTTAGGTTGCGAAAGTCTGAATGGCCGGAAGATGCTTGCTTGCCCTCTGCCGACTCTTCTTAGTAGTGGGCCTTCCTCTTCATCTGTCCGCATTTCCGATGGTTCAAAGTACTGCTGGCATGTGGCCCCAGGTACGTTAAGCATTTAAAACTTTTGAAGAGATGGTTAGCTAATAAGTCATCGACTAGGTCTCTGTGCTAGACTCTCGACGTCCTTACTCGCCATGTGCATGCGTGAAGTGCCCCGGGTTGCCTGCGTGAACCTCCACCATCTCCTTCAAGTCAAACACCAAGTTTCCAGCGACTTCATAGCAGATCGCAAAGAGCAGATGGCGTCGTCCTCCCGGTTATCCCGAGAGACTTGCAGCCATATCTCGCTTCTCATTCGTCCCATATGCTCTCGTTCATTTCGGCGACGTAGGGGAGGATTGGTGGGAGCGTTAGTAGGAAGCCGTTGGGAGGAAAAAAAGCCCTGTTGCGTTGTGACGTCTGGGTCTTCTTCATTCGCCGTTAATTCCTACTGAAATCAGACGTACGCAGCGGTACCTCCAGGAGCGGCGATTCCGGGCCACTATACTCTTCCACCTGCAGCTATGCTACATACATCGAGCCTACATTCGCCGCAGTCGGTATTCCTGAGTAATATCTTTACGACTCGAAGTATTCATCACAACTCATACAGGGAAGGGAAACCCAACTACATGTCTTGTTATCCAACCAAGATGACTGGAATACGGCTGACTTCCAATGTGCCAACATTATGTCCAAGCTATTCTTCCGAGCTCATAGACCGTTCTTCCTCCTTGGTGCCAAGGAGTGAGATTCATTCTAGAGAGTGTCACCATCCATGAAGGTGGTTGTTCGAGCTGGTCACAGGTAGGACAAGGGAAGAGAAAGGAACGAGCCCTTGCCCGTCTTGTGGGAAAGAATCGAAGCGGGCATGACGAATGAGAACGAGATGAACTTTGTGGGTCTGTATGCCGGTGTCAGGAACGTCTTTTGGAAAAAAGAGAAGGGTGAAAAGGACGCACGTATCTATGCTTCATCAGACGATCCGTACGCATCCTGGTCGAAGGACTCACTTCCTCCCCTTCCACCGCGACGTTCCCTTCAAATACACTGTGTCTTCTGGGTTTCACGAATGGGCCACAACGAGGAAGAGGGCATGATGACGACAGACGGGGGAAGTTCAGATCCTTTGTTGTTTACTTGGTACACATAGGCGCCGCGGCGGCTGGAGGATCTTGAAACTTTTGCTTATGAAAGGTCGAAGATCTTGCCATTGACGATGCGATAACACTTCCGTGGGTCGGAGAGTTGAAGGTTGAGCGTCCTGTTCGGAATGAATTTCGGTGGCAAGTCTTCATTGCGGAATACTGCAATGAGGTCTAGTTGCGCGAGCCGTAAGCACAAGCAGATCGAGAAAGACCCAAATCACGTGCTGCTGCTTCATTCACTGATGACTCCAAGCTTTACCTTGCTGCGGCGATACTTAGGAAGACTACCGCAACGGACATCACCTTCCAATAACGCAAAGGGGAACGGAAGAGGCAGGTCAAAATACTCGTCCAGCAGGACGCGTAGCTTTCATACGTCGGCAGGTTTGCAGGATTATCGGCAATAGTACCCTACCGAACTCATTGGCGTCCTGCAGTTTCCCGACACTCCGGAATCAATAGACCACCGCCTGGTACTGGGTGCTTTTCGTTCCTCCATTTCCGCTACCATCGCTCTAATTGTGTAGGGCACGTTCGCAGCATAAAAGTCCATTTTAAGGACTCAAAAGGAAATTTACTGAAAACGGTAGAGGCCAACGAAGGTGATGATATCCTCGCCATAGCTCATGAGTATGATATCGATCTTGAAGGTGCGTGGTCGATCTCAGAACCACATCGTAACTCATTTTCCATCCGTGATCCCCATTCAACAACCTACGCCTTCCCTCAGGAGCTTGCGAAGGCTCGGTAGCTTGTTCAACTTGTCATGTCATCCTACCACCAGAGTACTATGACCTCCTTCCCGAACCAGAAGACAACGAGAACGACATGCTTGACATGGCGTTCGGCCTCACGGATACCAGCCGATTAGGATGTCAGGTTAAGCTTACACGAGAGCTTGACGGACTTACTGCGACGTTACCCTCTGCCACGCGGAATATGTTTGTCGACGGTACGTAGATCGCTTCCTCCAGCAGAGTGGTAACTTCTTCCCTCTGCTATCTATGGAAGCTGCTGATAATCCAATCTCCATCCTTAGGGAAGAAGGTATCTCACTGACAGATTCCATTATCTCTTGTGTTATTATTTATCTGCCCGGAGAATGGTTCAATTTGGGCAAGCAGTCGAAAGTTGGTAAAGCATCTTTTTTCGCCCACTGACTCCTGCTGAAGGCTGCGTTGAGGAATGTGACTTTCTTCATGATGAGTTGCTTATCGAAAGTTGTTACAGTCTTGATAATAGATATGGAATCCGTCAGGGTGCAGGGTGATCCTCAGTAAAAACGAAAGTCAGGTCAAGTCATCTACCTCTCACAAGAAGGTCATGTGAAGTCACGTTGGTAAATGCAAAGTCATGTGGTGCTCAGTTATGTATCTGCAAAGTTTTCACGGCCTAACTGAAGTCGAGGAATAGTCAGTTACAAGTCATGTTGTAGTCTAATCCTGGTCATCCAAATTTCTATCATTTGTATTGCCTTTGTCCTCAGTCAACAAGACAATTTGTTGAAGTCTGTTGAAACTCTGACATCAGGTGATCATGTTGTCACTGCGAAAATTCCTTGTTCTTCCCAAGTTCTTCCATGTTCTTCCTTCCCACCACACCCGTGCAAGCTCTGATTCATAAGTCGACGAACAGCCTTCCCGCAATGAACGCCTTCTCCCTCCCTCGACCAGCGGCCTCCTCTCGCGACAAAGGGTCTCCTCCCTAGGTAGAGATGACGAAAGGCCTCTTCCCTCCCTCAACCAATGGCCTCCTTTCTCTTCCTCCTTCAGCAGACGATCTCCTCCCTCAACGAATGGTCTCCCCTTTGATGATCGGTCTCCGCCCTCAACAACTGGTATCCCCTCAACAAATGGTTTCTGAGATCTAAGCTCAACGAACTGTCTCCGCCCTCGACGACCTGTCTCCTCCCTCTATGACCTCTCTCTTCCTTCGACGACCTATTTCCGCTTTCGACAAACTGTCTCCTCCATCGACGACTTGTTTTCGCCTTCGACGAACTGTCTCCTCCATCAACGATGTGTGCCTCCTCCCTCACTCAATGGTCTCCTGCTGACTCACTCAATAGCCTCCTCCCTCCTTTGATGAATGTCTTTTGGCTTCCCCCCCCTATTATGATGAATGGTCTTGGCCTTCCCCCTACAGTCTCATCCCTCCTTCGACAAATGATCCCCTCTCAAGAATGACCTCTTCTTTTCATACGAAGATGCAGCTTAATTAGGAGATGAGAATTTGGACTTGAGGTGGTGCTAGAGGTGTATATAGAGCACAGTCAGTAGGCTTGGAAAATATATGATTTGTTCCATGATTCCGATACTGTTACCTGAGGTTGTGATGAGAGATACATGACTAACACACATCAATCAAATGTCCTGAGCATGACGGGAAAGAGACTATTATATGACTGTAGCATGACTGTGTTCTGGCTTTTATTTGACTATGGAAGGACTATGAGGTGACTACATGACTACCGAATGACTGTAACCGACAGATGGTGGGCATCAGCCACACGACTTGACACGACTTGGCGAAGTCAACTTGAAGTCAAAATTTTGTAAAAAAGACTGCTTTTAGTCATGTCATGCATTTTCGTGTAGTAGCGTGACTACCATATGACTGAGACACGACGAATCATTTTTACTGAGGGTGATCCCCGACGCAAAGTTACCTAAGTAACTGCAAGGGTCAGTTTTGGCTCTTGGGATCTGGCAATTTTCAGCTCTAATTTGGTTGATCACGCTACCGAATGGATCTGTATAAAGAGGCATAGTCCTTGTTCATCGAGAGTTTTTGCGTGCCTACGTCTCCTTCCCAAGATTCCCCCTCCCACCTCAGGCTTGACGCAAGATGCTGCAAGAGACGCTATCGTCCTCCGATATACAGGGTCTTAGAGATTCTCGTCCAGTACGTCTTCAAAGCTGCGTTCTACTAAGAATGGTTGACTCCATGGTTTGCGGTTTAGCTCCTTCCCATTGTAGACTTGACAGCGAACAACGCTGGCGAACCATTCATAAAACCCCTACAAATTCCTTCCATCACGTTGTCCTCCGATGGTTCTCTTGCATCTTGGCGTCTTAGCTCAAAACACCCGGAAGGCAGCCATTACGTTCATCACCTCTAGCTGAGCCATAACTCTCGCCCCTTATCATCATCGATGACGCCGACCATGATAATGAGTCAAACACCCTCAGACTCTCCAAGCCAGAGGTGATCGCATTACCTCAACTCCCTGTGAAAACATTTGTCCTGAGACTCAAGTCTTCCGAGGGCATCATGCCTATCCCTGATCATCGCCTTACGATAGCCCGGGACGCTTCACCAAACTCAACCTTGTCGCCGTTGGATATGTTGCGTCATCGGGAGAAACACGGATTAAAGCGTCCGCGGAGCGCTCACTCTTCCCCAAACGTCTATAATTCTTCTCCCCTGCAGGACTTCTCTGAATCCGCTACTGACGGTAGCGTCCGTCGTCGCATGACCTCCTCTGGCCCCTCCTCATGTCGACCTCACTCCTCTTACATAGATCCAACCGCTAGCAGTAATGGGCCACCTCATCTCCCGGGCTCCGAACCACATTCACTTCCTCCCTTACTGACAGAGAATTCGTGGTACATTGCCTCCCCTTACGACGTTACACCTCATTTTACTAGATTAGGCCTCTCTTCCTCGGGTGTGGTCCTCCCAATTTCCGCAAAGGTGCATTGTTCCAGCAAACCCTCAACCTTACCCCTTTATTCTTCCCCATCCTCCAGCACTCTGAAGCCTCGATCAACGATACCAAACAGACTTGTCGGAAGCGCTGGATCAACTCCTTCGAACTCTGTCATCCATTTGACGAGCAGCACACCAAGCCTAACTCTGTCGTCAAGCAATGAGTCGGTCACTGACAGTGGCCCACCGACACCCAGCCCCGCGAGTATGACAGATCTTTCGGCACCCAGCTCTGCGAGCACGACAGATGTTTCATCACATACATCAGATCATCAAGCACGACGAAAGTTCTCATTCTCCCGCATGCAGAAGAACTCTTTGCGGCATGTTAAGAGCCTCCGCTTCAAGTCTACACGAATCCTTATCCATCCTTTGAAAGGGAGATAGTTCTGTTGGAATTTCGGGAGCTGTGCGAGCATGCGCAATGTGCCCGATCTTTGTATTTCAGTTGTATTTCAGGTCCAATCCTTCCATTGATTGTTTTCGTGCATCCTTAGGGGTGTTTTGCATTTATCCCCTTATATTTCGTAGTCTACAGTATATATAGGAGAACTTGTATTGTAGTTACCCATCTGTTTGCCTCTGGACCCCACAGAGACAACCAGAATATTATTCCCTTTCTTGTCTTGATCACGCGAAGAGTGTACACTTGCTGATTTGATTTCAACAAGTTCTTGCTGGTAGCCCACATGAACCCTTTGTTCTATCGCAGGCTGTGGACTCTACCACTCCTCCTAATAAGATGAGTTTCCTCGACGTGGAGGAGTTGGCAATTCAAAATGAGCCACAGTCTGCCCCCAGGCCAAGGGGTACACAGAAAAAAATCCCCATACACAGGGTTGTTTTATTTCAATAAGGACTCTTAGACACCACCCCCCTCCCCTAGCCTTCCTAAAAAGGAAATAAATCATGTGTTTAAAAACAAATACAACAAGTATCTACAGTTGACATTCTCACAATGCATAACGCTGGTCCCCTACTTTTTCTATGCATTGTGACATTCTATGCAAGGTAAGATCTGTCACAGAGCATGACTATCCGTGACCTCTGCCAAAAATGTCACACTTCCAAAGTCACCAAGCAGTTGACATGGTATTGGCATTCATGTGAGTGAGTTTGCTTGAACAACGTGGCCTGTACCTTTCTGTTTCTTCAGATCCCTTTGCCAAAAGCTGCAAAAATGGACCCCAAATACACAATTTTGGGCAAGGGTCTGCACGTGACCTGCTTAAAATGGAAGCTCTGTGTGAATTTCATGTGTTGAAAAGTTTTCGAGGGTGTATTTGTGGCAAACAGGACATAATAGGGTAGATTTTTACCTCAAAAAAATCAGGTACAGTGAGGTGAACAGGTAAATACACTGGGAACCTGTAGATATAGTCATGCATAACCTCCAAATATGTTATGCATTATTCGATACAAGGTTTCATGCATAAATCCCTGCATACCAAGTTGGTCCCCAGAAAATTTCATGCATTATAAGATTTATGCATTACGAGTATATGCATTGTGAGCATGTCAACTGTACACCCTACGCTGATGCTTGCGTGTAGAGACCCTACCTCCAGCATTCGCCTTGCAGTCATCATCGCAAAACCACCCTCCAGCGGGTCTTTCAACGAGACCACGACAAGTTAAGTGATACTGTAATTATATTAGTATTTATTCTGTATTTTTTGGAATAAAAGCATACAACGACTTACCACAAGGTTGCATGCACCACAACAAAGCAAATCTTGGTCCTCAACTACTGTCTCGCATCCTTCATCTGCGCAAATCTGATTGGCCATGATTTCCTGTACAACCATAGTCAGATTACGCTTGCGACGAGGTCGTGCTCCTGGTTCTTGCAAAGTTTCTTTCAAAAAAGTGTTTAGATTGGTTCAAGAATAAAATTGAGACATACCATCATCGACATTGAGTTCTTCAGCATTTTCTGGTGCTTCCAAATCAACCTCATCGACTTGCTGGATGTCAGACATTGCTATCGGATCAACAGCACCAGCCATCGCTTCTGAGTCACTAGCAATGGGATCTTCGTTGTCATCAGAACCTTCTGATTTGCTTTCTGAGGCAGAAAAGTTGTCGATGGCGCTGTCATCCAACTCATTGTTGAAGTCCCTAGTTCAATCAAATATGAGTAAAGACAAATTAACTCGAGGATATAACATACTGAAGTGCAAGCCGTGAACTGTGCAAATCTGAGATTGACAACGTTGGATCTTTTGACTTTGTCGAAGTCTTCATACGTGTACGTACAAGGTAAACTCCCTGCGTGAGAGTTCTTTCATCAGAACTAATACACCATATCGGTTCATAAAGGTCCGGGTTTGCGAATGGATGCCGTTCTGCAATGTGATCCTTGAGGTTGTATTTCCAAATGGTGGGTGAGTCCTTGGCGCATAGCGGACAAATGAGAGGGTGGTTAGTGCAAGGTTGAGCTGTGGTGAACTTCTCTGCTAATTTGAGTTTGATGTGGCACAGGTTTTGACAGCGAGACTTTGCCACGTTGATGCTCGTTGCAGCATCACTTCGAGTAATAAGATAAATCTCACACAACATACCAGTGTTCAAGCAAAAACCACAAGGATTCCTCGCGCCTTTGAAAGCCTCGTCGCAGAGTATATGGGCACCAATATGTTTGAGTAAATCCTGCCCTGAAAGTGATTTCGTCTTGATATTGGGGCAACGAGGACAAGATGGTGACCCATCAGCATGGCAAAGATCTCCGTGAGTGGTTTCCTTCTCACAAACGAAGCATGCTTGTCCTGAGTCATTTGTTAGAATATTATTTAGACCCAAACATTAGTAGATATACTTGCCAGTGGAAAAGAGTCAGAGATAGGGACAACCGGGAGAGAGTTGTGATCTTTGGATAGGCGCTTGTCCATAGTTGCGGCAATGGCATGAAGTTCAGCACTCTTGAAGACATAAGTCTCTTCACCAGTATTTCGACCATGGGATGCAAGTTGTCGGTCGGGGTTAACCTGTTGGACAAAACAACCCTCAAGGTCACAAAATACTCCTTTTGACTCAAAAGCTCCGTTCCACTCCCAATCCCAATCACTGCCTTGATGGTCGTCTGGTCACATGATAAGCCCGAGTTTCATGACTTGTCCTTGAATGCAAACATTTGGCTCAACGAGAAATAAAGGGGGCAATGAGGGAACCTCTTTCCCATCACGTTGAATACTGAGAACTTGAAAAACAGCCAAATATATGTGATGGTCACATTGGACAAGAGTTATTGCAGGGTCTTGAAGATAAAGACTGTCGTCATCCTCCGGTATAGGCACGAAAGGCGATTCGGGGGCACTAGAATTGGTGCTCTCATTGTATCGTGAATATCCATGCATGTGTTTGAGCCGGTCACGAGATTCCGTGAATGTGAGTGGGCCAGACAAGAGACAAAGGACGGATGATTTGTGGACCTTCTTTGCCGATGGATTCTTTGGGTCGATGGAGATGTAAGGTATTGGACTCTTGTTTTCCAGACTTTCAAGCTTGGCGGTTGCGGCAAGGTCATCAATATCGGGTTGGTTTTAAACAGACTCTGGGTCTGCACTCCCTGAGTCGGTAGTTTCAATGATAGGTGGAATATCAAACTCCTCTGTTTCATCACGCTCCCTGGCTCTCAATCCATCCACCAACACAACTTTCCCATTCCCAAAGGGGAGTAGAATGCCATACCCTCCCTCCCTTTCCATATCATCAAACAGGGGGGTCAATCCCAGCACTAACCAGGCAGTGCTCTGCATTTCGACGGCCCTCATTCCAACATCCAACAAGTACAACTTGATTCACATGAACATCACCCTTCCAAGACCACAGATTGGTGTGATCATATTTACTGGAGATACTGTCTGCATTCCCTTGAAGTGGACCAACACCGAGACGTCGAGCTTCACCACCCCACTCAGGATGAAGTTCAAGGATGTTGACACACTTCACAGCACCGTCAATACGATTTGCGAGCTGAAGAACATCAGCATTGGTGTCGTTCCCAACCATACTTTGTACCTTCCCAAAAATCTTCTCGAGACCGTCAGTACCCAAGAGAATGAGAAAGAACTTCCCGCTGGGGTTGTCGCATTGGGCTTTCGCAACACAGAAGTATGCGTTCTTGATCATAGCCATGAGGTTGAAATAAGACTGGACAGGGATGAAATCTCCCTTGTCTCGATTGTAGAGCGTGAGGACCAAGTGTGTCACACAGCTAAGATGAACAAGCTGCTGGTGGAGCGAGAGTGAGGTGTCGAGATATGCATTGAGTAAATTTGAGTACAGGTGTCTGAGAAGCTGAAGGGTATGGCGAATAGATTGAACAAGAGGGTTGTCTGCAGAAGTAGGTGGGGGAAGAGTTGAAATTGCATAGAGCAACTTGACCATGAGGAGGACATCTTGCTTGTCATTTGGCACAAGAAGGCTGTCAGCTGACACAGGCGACATTCCCGTTGAAAGGAGATGGGCCTTGATAACCGCAGCAGTAATTGAATGACCATTGATGTTGAAACCCTTCAAGCGGACAGCCATATTTCGCAATCTCTTCAATACATGTTTCCAGTCAAAATCCAGTGTTAAAGCATCAACACCACATTTAAGGTTGAACAGGGTGAGGATGGACAAAGTAGGATAGATGGGATTAGTCACGGAAAGGTCACCAATGAAAGTAATTTCGATGAGGGCTCATCGACGCCGTGAATCGCCATCTGTCTCGATGCAGTAAAGTCATCGGTTAGAGTTGGCCTGACTTGATATCAAGGCACTGCTGGCAACACGAATGAGTCGTTCTTGGTTCTCGATGGTCTCACGTTTACAGCTCCCAGATATAGCAAACGGTTTTGTTGTATATTCACTGGGCTCCTCAGTCAAGATACTCGCACCAATGACCGTCGCCTGTAGTAAAAGTATTCAGGAAAAATTAGGATTACGAAAATTGAGATAACATACCTCTTTGGCTAGATGAACAACCTCGTTTCTTAAACAATCAGCCACAGCGTCGGCTTGAATAAGCGAACGGAATTCAAGAGCACACTGATGGCTGTGCTCTCTACAAACACCGAGGATGTAGTCCGTTCGTGGTTCCCATCGAAGCCGTCCTTGAACCTTTAACTCATCTATCAACATAGATACTGGAAGAATGGGAGTGGTCAAATCTTGTGTGCCGGCTTTGGGATAACAATGTTCTAAGTTCGACATAAGTTCCGCTAATGTTGGGAAGCCTGGAGATGCTTGTAGTGGCTTTGAAGTGATATGTTGTTTCGTGGCATCAATAGAGGGTATCCCAAGTGAACGATGAGCAATATTGGCAGCAGAACGACCACCAAGCTTGTAAATTAAAAAAGCTTGCTCAAAATCCTGCTGAATGTATCCGCACGGGCTATACTTTCGCTTAGCCGCGTCATCAACCTTCTCGATAATTGAGAATACACTGGCGCCAGCATGAGTTTGAACAGCCATGAAGCTGCGAATGTGAGGGATATCCTCCTGTCCTAAGGCAGCAGAAAGTCGCTTCCAACCATCCAGGTGGCAATTTCACACTGCGATAGTAGCTGCATTATTGAGTGAACAAAGTTTGAGGTGATTGATTTGGCCATTCTTCTTCAAGAGCAACGTATGCATCTCAGCAGGCATGAGATACGCCCAAGGTGTATTTTCATGAGCGCCATCTAGGGAGCAATGTCGGATGCCCATAATGGTAGTGTCGTTATCGAGGCCTGAGCAGAACGTACAGGGGATTGGATTGACCTCCTTGCCTTTCTTGCTGGGTTTTCCATGGCCAGTGCATCGGATAGACTGGAGCACGAGCTTCTCAGTGCTTATGACAATTTTCCATGGCAAGTCCTTTGTTGTATGGAGGAGAAACGGATAGGAGGTGAAAGGTGATCAAGACTCAGGGAGTTTGAGCTCATATCCTGGGCATGGAACACTGGGCCTCGTGATTTCGCACCTAGTGGTGGGTGTATCGTCTTCGATTTCGATTATCTGGGGAGAAGTCGGTCTCAATGACACTTGGGACAGCCCTACAGTCTGTGCTGGCTCTGGGACATGTGGAACTTGGCTGCTTAAATGTAGACGTCAAAACTTGAGGTGTTTCCTGTTGAATGCGAATAAACAGCTTACACCAACTCCATAGCTTCAATGAGCCGCTGAATCTTTCCCTCGAGTAACGCTTCGCCAATATGAAGGTCCTCAACGCATGCCTTCACCCAATCATACATCCCGTCCATCCCAAATCAACCCTGTTGAATGATTGTCAAAAGACTTTCCGGTGTTGCTCCGTAGCTGACAAACCAATTTAGTACTTGATCTAAAACTTCCCAAGGCTCGTCATCTGGACCAATCAGTGCCGCCAGATTCCCCGAAAATGCAGCTAAGTCGTCGGAATCGATTCCAATAGGTATTACTAGGGGAAGAGCATTGATAGCTGCTTTAAACCTGTTAAGTAGTGTTATGGGAGTGCTTGAGACTTCTCCGAGTGTAATCGGGTGCGGATCATTGGGGAAAGGAGCAAGTTGAACAGGTCCTCAATTTGGTATGGTGGGGAAAAGATGAATGGGAGTAAGGGATGTACTGGTTGAACTGGAGGCGGTAGGCGTCACCTTCTTGGTGAAAAACAAACTGATTTTTGTGGTCAGAATGGCTGCAGCTTTGCAGACGTTCGTCTTATGAGCGGCGCTATCGACGTGTTTGGTCCAGTTCTTCTCACCGGTGAAGCTCAGTCCTATGGTGATATTGCACTCTGGACACCATTGAGTGCTTGATGTGTCGTACTCAGATGGTTCCTATTGATAGTTATTAATGGTTGGGCAAACCCTGTAAGTGGACATACCTTTTGGGGCCTTTTTGATTTTGGCATGGCAGATAGATGGTGGTGGTACAGCGAGGGTACCCATATATCTGAAAAAAAATTTGAGACATGGCGGAACAGAAGTAAATGTGTACGGACTCACCCATGCAACATGCTGCAATGCCAAAGCATAGCACAAAATCCGCTTGCAGACCATTGAGCTTCCGAAAGTTAGCACAAATTGCTTGACAAATTGGACATTTAGTGGGAGGAGGAGGAGGGCCAAAGGTAAGCAGTCATGTTAGAACGACGATGGCAGTGTGAACCTTGGTGTGAACACAGTTTGTTGAACTGGGCCGACCCAGCCACTGACGTCAGATGCGCCAAACGCGGATAAAATATGAAGCCAACAGCTCTCTGTGCCCCTACGTGGCCCCTACACTCATAAGAACTAGATAGATTGAGATACAGCAACTTTCTGGAGTCTCATAAGGCGAAATAGTCAATAATTTTTTTAATTCAGATAAGCGCCTCGACCTACCACCCCCCTCCCTACCCCATATGTCAGCAATTGCCGGTGTGTACCCCTTACCCCAGGCCTGAGCCCTTACCTAGTAGAGGGGGGACAATCAAGAGGATGTGGAGGTCGTTGGCTGGTAGAGGTAGGAATCGCTCTTGAACTTGACTGATCTGGACTTGAATGCACATATATTATTTGTATCTATAATTACACTCATTTGATAGAATTCTCCAACGTACATATTCCCTGGATTTTGTATTGGTGGTGCACAATCCTTGGTATGTGTGATGACCAGTGACATGCTGTGACAGAGCATCACAGGCCCAATTTCTTGAGACATTGACCTTGTACTCTCTACAACACCAATTCAATATATTTTTTGCAATGGGTTTGACTGAATTAAGTGAATGAATCCATTGAGAGAGTTTTCCATGTAGCAATTGCATTTATTGCTCCAAAAATGCGAAATCAGTCTGTTTTCCCTGCCAACTCAGGCAGTCTGAAGAGATTGGAATATAACTTTTCAACAACAGCATGTATGAACATGATTTGCAGACGGATTTTACTTAAAATTTAAATTCCAATCGATCTACAGGTCCATAAATTTTATTTGTGGCCCTTATGTCGAGATAGCCCTTAGGAATGGGTACTTTAACATGGTTAAGGGATAGTAATTAAAATTCTGGACCCGTAGGATTTAAGCCACATACTAATCGGTCATTTTGTCTCTGCAAACCTAAGCCCAAATCCTATCCATTGTGAAGCTCTATAGCTCGAGAGGCAACATTGGGCTAATAGGTGTTGCATAGCCACCAGAGTAAAATACACTGTTTATTCTTACACAACTTTATAGAGATCATCTATGCCATTCCAGTGCACTTTTCGTCATGTAAATCGGTGGAGAAATGACTGAGCTACATTGTCTACAAGTTTGAGCCGTCTGGAAAAGCGATCATGGAGGTCACCTGTATGCCAAATCGGAATGTGCCTGTTTTGGCCACCACTTTTCCAGACGGCTCAAACTGTAAAGGGGATCCTCAGAGTCGAC
>NW_001889902.1:222634-223746 GCF_000143565.1 Laccaria bicolor S238N-H82
AGGGAGGGAGGGAAGGGACAGGGAGTGGTGTGGGGGTGTGATAATAAAGGGGAAGGGGTAGTGCTGGGCCTCGTCGTCATCCTGTGTCGTTGCGTGGTCGTCGTTGCGTTGTCGTCGTCGTTGCGTTGTCGTCGTTGCGTGCCGTCGTCGTCGCATTGTCGTCGTCGCGTGGTCGTTGTCGCGTTGTCGTCGCCGCGTGGTTGTCGTCGCCTGTCGTCGTCGTCGCGTGTCGTCGTCGCGTGTCGTCGTTGTAGCCGTGGACGTTGTTGTTGTCGTGGGCGTCGTTGCCATCGTGCCGTGGGGGGCTTGTTTGATTTGTGACGTGGCGTTGCGGCATTCACGTCGTCGTCGTGGTGGGCACTCGTGGATGGTGGTGGGTGCTCGTGCATAGCGGTGGCGTTGTCGTTGTCGTCCGTTTGGTTGCCACGTCACTGGCGGTGGTTGTCGCCGTTCGTCGCTTGGTGGTTGTCGCCGTTGTGGGGTTATGTGGGGTTGTCGTCGTCGTCGTGGGTGGCGTGGCGTCGTCGGTTTATCGTGACTGTCGTGGGGGGTGGGGAAGAGGATGGGTGGTGGTGGTAGAAAGGAATGGTGTTGCATTTGTTTGGTAACGTTGCCTTTGTTTGGTAACACAAGTAAAATAAACAAACAAAGGACCGGATTCCGTTGCATTCCGTTCCTGTGCATTCCGCGGATCATTCCGGTGTCAATTCCGGAATGCCCAAATTCCGCCGGAATGGTAAGGCACCGGAATGATAAAAATGGCAGGCCTCCCTGCCAAATTTCATTCCTCCGGAATCCACCGGAATCCGCAGGAATGACCGGAATCCTGCAGGAATTAGGGGGGCACTGATAAGACCTCCATTGACCTTGTACTCTCTACAACACCAATTCAATATATTTTTTGCAATGGGTTTGACTGAATTAAGTGAATGAATCCATTGAGAGAGTTTTCCATGTAGCAATTGCATTTATTGCTCCAAAAATGCGAAATCAGTCTGTTTTCCCTGCCAACTCAGGCAGTCTGAAGAGATTGGAATATAACTTTTCAACAACAGCATGTATGAACATGATTTGCAGACGGATTTTACTTAAAATTTAAATTCCAATCGATC
>NW_001889902.1:223846-234123 GCF_000143565.1 Laccaria bicolor S238N-H82
ATCGGAATGTGCTTGTTTTGGCCACCGCTTTTCCAGACGGCTCAAACTTGTAAACAATGTAGCTCAGTCATTTCTCCACCGATTTACATGACGAAAAGTGCACTGGAATGGCATAGATGATCTCTATAAAGTTGTGTAAGAATAAACAGTGTATTTTACTCTGGTGGCTATGCAACACCTATTAGCCCAATGTTGCCTCTCGAGCTATAGAGCTTCACAATGGATAGGATTTGGGCTTAGGTTTGCAGTAGTGTTGCCGAAGTCCGGTTTGGTTCCGGTCAAACCAGAAACCAAACCGAAAAATAAACCACGGTTTTCAGACTGTCAGGAACCGGTTACAAACGGTTAAACCATAGTTAAACTGATGGTTTGACCACCCAAACATCCAAGTGAGTTTATGCTTGTCCGATTCACTTTGGACCATCAAATTCTTCTATAAACATATGAGCAATATGTCTACTACCTATAAGTTGTATAAAAACACTGTAGGTAGTCTCTAGAATGCAAATAGATATTTTGCAGCATGTGTTACATGTCACACACAGCTGATTGTGACTTGCTTGTGACAGTAATGCAGATAAAAGTTAACACAAAGATATCACCTTCAATGCAAAGATGTTTGTTAAAAGTCATCTTCGAATTACACTCGAGGCTTCCGTAAGTAGGTTTGTAATTTTTCAGAGTGAAAATCTTAGTATTGCTAATGCAACAATACTTTTGCATATATGTATGTCTAAATATGGGTAAACAAAGTGGTTCTATTTGGTTTAACCAGTCACAAACGGTCTGGTCTGGTAAATTGAAGGAAAACCAGTGGAACCAGACCGGAACCGGACCAAATCGGACTTCGGCAACACTAGTTTGCAGAGACAAAATGACCGATTAGTATGTGGCTTAAATCCTACGGGTCCAGAATTTTAATTACTATCCCTTAACCATGTTAAAGTACCCATTCCTAAGGGCTATCTCGACATAAGGGCCACAAATAAAATTTATGGACCTGTAGATCGATTGGAATTTAAATTTTAAGTAAAATCCGTCTGCAAATCATGTTCATACATGCTGTTGTTGAAAAGTTATATTCCAATCTCTTCAGACTGCCTGAGTTGGCAGGGAAAACAGACTGATTTCGCATTTTTGGAGCAATAAATGCAATTGCTACATGGAAAACTCTCTCAATGGATTCATTCACTTAATTCAGTCAAACCCATTGCAAAAAATATATTGAATTGGTGTTGTAGAGAGTACAAGGTCAATGTCTCAAGAAATTGGGCCTGTGATGCTCTGTCACAGCATGTCACTGGTCGTCACACATACCAAGGATTGTGCACCACCATTTGTATACTTACACCCGCCGTACAATACCAAGTTCCCTTTGTCTTGCTTCGACAAAAACGTACTACAAAACCTTGCAATAAGCTCTTGCATTTCTTCAAAGCACGAGCGTAAAGGTAAGTATGGTCATAACGAATATTAAAGGACAATAGGAATTATAGAGTTCAAAATTTTGCATTACGTGGTCACCTAGTAGTACGCGAGCAACCAATTCAAGAACACATTCAACGCAATGAAGCTGCAGCCGACCCAAACGGCAACACCCCGTTGCCCCGCTCCGGATCAGACATCCTTAACACACGCACAGTAGGTCCAAGGTGGATGTTGGTCATGTCTTGAGGCGTGATGAGGATGTACTGTTTCTTGTCGGAAGAGTTCGCGGTGTCGATCTACATAAATACCAACCACATTAGCCACAAAACACTGGAAAAGAAGAAAGGTCAGCGTACCATCATCTTCATACTAATACGACGATTAACAGCATCCATGAACACGTCAAACTCATCTACAAACCACATCAACAACGTCTTCAACTCTGAACTCTGAAAGAAATCTTACCCAAACACCGCAAAGGACATCCAATCGACTCCCAAAGCGACAACAAGCAAATCGTCGAAAATGACTTTTCACCACCCCCAACGAGCGCGGATCTTTATCCTTCGATCCTTGCGTCAACGTCTGGTCATCCGTTTGTACCTACGCTCACCAGCACCATCAGTACCCCAGATTTCCCCATAGAGGAGGCGACGTACCCGCAACATCAAAGTTCGCGCATCATGGTTAAACAACACCTTTCCATAATACCCTCTCTGCGAAAGATGGAACGCAAACACAAGTTTACACCTCAGCGCGATGTGCCTTCGGAACTC
This sequence comes from Laccaria bicolor S238N-H82, assembly GCF_000143565.1. Lineage (NCBI taxonomy): Eukaryota > Fungi > Basidiomycota > Agaricomycetes > Agaricales > Hydnangiaceae > Laccaria > Laccaria bicolor. The sequence continues at coordinate 226,051 of NW_001889902.1, forward strand.
CTGCCACTTGCCCAGGCGGGTGATCAGAGAAGCTTTGAGCACCTTGTTGAGCTGTGCCAGCTTGAGCGCCTTGTCCGCAGTTTCGAGTTGTTCTCTGGTCTTGTTGACTTCTTTAGCCATCTCTTCGACCGAGGCACCGTGTCTATTAAAGCTCATCAGATAAACCGACGATGGTAGAACCTACGAAGCTCACCTCCTCTCACGCTCCTTCAGAGCAGCTTGAACAGACTCATAAAGCCTCTGAACCTCCGCCTGCGGACGAGGATTCTCCACACGCTCACAGTACTCTGCCGCTTTCGCAGTCCAGTTCTACATGCCCAAGTAACACCAAGTCAGCGTCCATCAACCCAAAAGGTGTGTCCGAAGAGACCAACCTGGAACTCTTCCTGAAGAACCGCCGCGACCTCCTCAATAGCTGCAACTTTTTTCTTTTTTCCTCTGCCAACTTTGTCTCGTAATGAATCTTGTTATTCTGGGCCTTCAACCGCACCTCGACCGCGTTTTCCGTTCTCGTCTACAAGTCATGTTCAGCACGTCTACCCCCGCGGGAAAGACAGGGAAGGCTCCCTCACCTGAGCATCGTTCCTCTTCTGCTGGAAACTCGCAATCTTCTCCTTGACCTCATTCAACGTAGTCTGCAGGTCCTTCTGCACTTCGTCCACTTCGTTCTTTCGAGCCATGACGTCCGTAAACTGGGCTTTGATATAGTTCTTCTCTTCTTCCGCTTCCTACGTGGACACCTCAGAATCAGCCAACGTTTCCCTGTTTAGATCATTGAAACGACGAACTCATAGCCCACCATGCCAACTGGTAAATCATCGTTGGGCTCCTGCGGGAGGCTATGCAACTTTGATTTGGCAATGCGTACTTCCCCATTCGCGCGCTGTTCCTCCCCCTACGAGACCCTATTACCAGTCTACGCCCGGATAAAGGGGGGAAAAAAGGAGAGGGAAACACACCCCAACCCTATCAATCACCTTCCTCTTCTCCGAGTACATCTGCTTGAAACGATCATAGTCTTGCTGAACACCAGCGAGCTCTCGTAAGTGTTGTTCTTTCTGGTCATTTTAATGCCTTGTACACCGCTATCAGCCCAAGCCAACTTGACACAAGGGACAGAACGACCCACCAAATTTCAGAAACAGTATCCCGTCCAGTCAACAAAAGATTCATAGCACCTTGCAATCCTCTCATATTCAACGGCGAACTAGCCACGCCTCCTTCCCTGTTCTCTCCATGATTAGTACACATTGCAAGCAAAGCACGTAGAAGGAAAGAAAGGAACACGCCAAAAGAAAGAAAGTACACCTCACATACACACGGCATGAAGACAACACCCCAAAGAGAACGTAACACCCTCTCCCCCCAAAAAAACAAAAAAGACAGAAAAAAGGGAGAGATACCCACCTGAACACACGAACATTAAACCCATCAGCAGACCAAGCCGTACCGCCCCTCCCTAGACTCATCAAAGCCTGCTGTGCCTCCTTGCAAACACGCAACCGCCCAAAAGAGCGCCAAAACCAAAAGCAACAAACCAAAAAAAACTCACTTCCCAAACTCCCCCAAAACCCTCTTAACCCCCCCCCCCGATCCCTCGCATCCGTAACAGCAAAAGCAGTCAAATAAACACCCAACTGGACCCTCAAAATCTCCCCCCACTTCTCCGGCTCCCTAGCCTTCACATGCACCCCAAGCGGCCCAATCGGTACGTCCCCATACCACTTCATCCCCTGTATCTTCTTCACCACCTCCTTGATGTTCTTACCGTACGGCATCAGGGCGTCAGCTTCGTTTTTACGCGCTTGCGATACCATGTTATCGCATTCTGTGATCTTTTGTTGGAGCTCGGTTAGGCGTGGTTCGAGTTGGACACCTGAGGTTTTGACGGTATCAGCTTCGACGGCTAGATCTTTCTTTTGCAGCATTAGTTCACGATGGCGTTCTTCAGCAGCGCCAACTTCCTCTCGGAGTTCCCTGCTCCTCAGCAACATCCAACGCTTTCTACAAAAACAAATCAGCTTCCACCCTCTTTCTTCAAATCAACGAAAGAAGAAAAAACCGACCTGCGCATCCTTAATACTCTCCTCAATCCTCGGCAACCTCCTACTCGCCTTTGCCACTTCCCCAATCTTACTCGTCATCTCATCCTCCTTCTTCTTAACATGCGACCAAGCCAACTCCTTCTTCAGATCATCCAACTTCTGCTTCTGCTCCCTAGCCTTGGCAGCTTCTTGGTACCTCGCCGAAGCCTCTGCAAACCGTGTCCGGAGGTCAAGTAGTGCTTCTTTGTTTTGGGCGAGGACTTTGGCGGTTTGTGTAATGTTTTCGAGGCAGGTGTCGTATTCGTCTGAGAGCCGGGAGAGTTGGGTGCCGCGGAGGAAGAACTGGGGGGGTTTGGTTGTTAGTGCTCATTCGGTCCAGTCACGTCAATAACTTACCTTGTATTTATCCTGAGGATGACTAGCGCTCAAGAACTGCCTCGCAGAATCTACATCGCCCGATCTCCATCAGCCTCCCTCCTCTCTTTAAAACACAGAAAGAAAGGAAAACCCACCCTGCGTCAACACATTCATCGGATTATCCACCTGGATATTCATATGATCGCAAATCGCAGCGAGCTCTTCCTTCTTCGTACTAATCACCTTTCCATCCTTACTCTTGATCTTCCAGGACGATCCGCCCTCTTTTGTGAACCTTCTCGTGATGACGATGGTCTTGCCGTACTCGGTGGTCTTGTACGCTTCTTCGCCTTGGTTTTTGAGGTGGATCGTTACTTCTGAGACGCTGCAGGAGTGTTAGTGTGGGGAAAAGAGGGCAGGGAGAGAGGAAGAACCTTTGGCCTTCGCGAATGAAGGACTTGATCCCGCTTCCTCGGCCGGTAGAGTTGGCTTTGCCGCCTAGAGCGACGGTGAGTGCGGATAAAGCTGCGCTTTTGCCACCTAAATTTAAACCAGATCAAGTATACGTCAGTATATGCTGCGTATATGCGGACGCAACGATGTGCTTACTCCCGTTATGCCCTACAACAAAAGTTGCCGGAATCAGTCTTTTTTTTCTTTAGCATGACATGAAAGAAAAGAACAAACCGGTGATAAAGTTGATCTGGGGACCGAAATGGAAGGTGAGGTACTTGTGGCACATGAACTGGCGCATTTCGATGTATTCGATTATACCGTACTCAGCGACCCCCTGGGCGTAAAATGTCAGCTCAACATTTAACATACAAAGGAAAGACAAAGAAAAAAAGGGGACTAACACCCTGAACATGCCGCTTCGACTCTAACCTCGCCCTAATCGTATCCCCATTCTTCGCTTCGAACTGTTCGTCGTCTTCTTCATCTTCATCTTCTCCTCTCCCGCCGGCTACGACCTTGTCGGACTCTTTGAAGTTCTTGTTCTTGTTCTTCATCATCAATATCCTCCTCTTCTCCATCTTCAGCAAGGGTAAGGTCAGCGTCGACATCTATGGCGCGCTGTTTCCCCTTCCCAGCCCGACGAACACGCGTCTGAGTCTGGGTGGTACATCTCATAAGTAACGTCGGGGCTCGTGAAGGGTATCATCTAGACCTGTGACTAGTCCCTCTATGAAGCAAGAGCTACAGGGGAATCCCGTCACCAGTCCAGGTAACATCAGTATACAGCGTAGCAGTCGCAGATCCGTAGGAGTCGGAGATGATTGCTGCATGCTGGGTATGCACACAGCGATTGTAGATAGTTCGTTGATCCATCCATAGCAATCGACGCGTGTCGCATCATAAAAGTCGTAAGTAGTTTGAAGGCACAACTGGACAAAAGATGAGCACGTCAACGAACAAAGGGAAAGGGGCAAGAACTTACTCCCTTTCCGCCCATCATCCATCTCCGCCTCCCACCATTTCCCGGACTCGTCAATGATATTAAGGATCTCGCCCCTCCCGAACGAAAGTTCGTTTGGATCTTTGGGGCTCGCGGTATCTGGGGGCAACGTCAGTCATCATCCATCCATCCACCCCGCAAAAAAAAAAAACGAACAAGGAAACATAGCCTCCGCACGATAAACAGGTGTCGGCTCCTTTTCCCCCTTCGCACTCTTTCGTCGACTCACATTCCCACCACCATCGCTCCCCGCAGCGCTCCTCCCGCCCACCCCGCTCGTAGGCGCCTTACTCCCCCTGTCCCCAGGTGTATACGTGCTCCACCCCCCCTGCGACCTTCTCTTCTCCTCACCAGGATCAACCTGCGACCGGCTCTGGTTCTGTCCCAACTCGATATCTTCTCCCTCCAACCGCTGCTGCTGCTGTTCAACCGTACCCCCGTTTCCTGTCTTTCCAAAGCCTGAGAAGGAGGGTTCTTTGGTGACGGGGATAGGGTCCGATAGGGTGCCGTGTGGCATTGGCAGTGGTGTCCCCAGACGACTGTGACTATGGCCAGAGAGCTGCGAAGGGGGCGCGGTGAAGTAGAGGATCCAAAGGATGTTGATGATAGCTGTGATAAGCCACCCCGCCGCGAGCGCTTGATGCGTTGGTTTGTGCGTGGGAGGCGTGAAGAGGTTGGTGTTCACGCCGATGGAGGCGAGCACCGTTGACATGGCTGCTAAGATGGATATTTGGAATGCATAGAGGTGGGTTGAGTGGGTGGGTAGGGTGACGAGGAGTTCGAGGATTATGATTGTTTGGAGGACGAAGGCGAGCCAGAGGACGCCGACGAGGGTGCTGCTGTTGGGTGCTGTTTGCGGGAGTAAGAAAGGAAGTCCAATGGGAGTGGCGAGAGGGCTTACTTGTTGCTGTTATTATGGCTTGGGAGGTTAGCGAAGTGACCCAAGCTATCTTGGGGTATAGTTAGATGAAAGAAAAATATCGCGATCAAAGGGTGTGCTTACCACGCTTATGACAAAGGTGAACAGAAGGAAATAGTTGGGCGCTGGTGAGCGTGTAGGAGGTGGGTGGTGTTCTGGGTGTTCTTGGTGTTGTACCACTTGTTCCTGTTGGTGGAAACTGAGGTCGGTGGCTGCTGGGACGGGCGAAGACGGGCCATGGTGGGTATCGGACATGGTGGATGGCATACTGGCGCCTCTTCTGCTTCTGTCAAAATGGCGGACGAAACGTTCTCGCGGTTCGCTCCCGTGAAAGGAACAGCCCCATCAGGGAATGCGTCCGAAAACATACTGACTTTCACACGTCGGAGGATTTGCATTATCAGATTGCTCAATGCTCATTAATAATTATATACTATCTCATATCCTATCTAAACCTCGTCCATAGGTACTGTGAATGTTGATGTTGATGCGTCCTGGTGAGGCGGACTGGGATAGTCTGAAGAAACCGTTTTCCATCTAAAGGAAGCACCAAATTGCTCCCCCAGCAGTTTCCTAGTGGTAAATGTTGATTCGAGACCACATGGGGCAAGTTCAATGTTGTTGGCGAAGGAGTGGTTGGTGCAGTCGGTTGTTATGGATGGGTCCGAGTCCGTCTCATGGAGTTCTGGGTCGGCCATTGGTTTTGAGGCTGATAGTTGATGCGCTGTCGTTGGTAGTAGCGATGTGTCCGTTTGGTATGCTGCTGGTATGGGTCAGTGTGTTGAAACCTGCGACTACGTTTCAACGCACCATCCGCCTTGTATGCCGCCGAAAGCCACCTGAACCAACTCGAGGCAAACACAGGCCCACCACAAACCTCTCCATGCGAAACGCTCCTTTCGTACTACGTTGAAGCCCATCCCTACCCAAAGTCTTTGCTCCTGGGAGATATAACAAGCACGGCGTATCGAGAATGGGCCAAATTCGTTGCTGGACTCGGAGGGGCAATTGGCAGCGGAGTTCCGGCTCATCGTCGTCTATCTGACACAGTACTAACTGCGAAAGGGATGACGAGAGCTAATTCGAGGAGGTAAAGTACTTACCTATCAAGGTCATCACAGCTCCATCACGAAAAAATTGATATGCCTGGGGGTTCGAAGGTCGAACAAGACCCAAAATTAAATGTGAACGTTGAGATTCCAGAGGCGGCGAGAGCGGGTGGTCCTACTAGGGTTATGACCTTGAAACTTGAAGATGGTCAGCATGGAACCGTTCCTTCCAAGTACTTTTCCGCAAAGATCAGGGGTATATCTGTATAGTAGATCGAAAGTCAGAAAGCAGGGTAGGGCTGGGGTAGGGCTGGGGTAGGGGGAACTCACCGAGACATTGTTGGACGTTTGGTTGAAGTTGAGGGAAGGTCAACCAACTGTCTCACGACATCGTTCATCACCTGGCTAAGACGTTCACGACGGAAGCACCCATCGTCTGGTGCTTCGCACCGTTTCTATGATGACCGGGCATTGCTGAGACATCTTTTCAACACTGAACACAATTCATGCAAGTCATGTTAACATTCTCATTTTGTTCGTTACAAGATTGACGTACCATTCTAGCATCCTTATTCCTCCCCGGAAACAGTACTGCTGCCTAAGCATTGGGTGATCCACCGACGATTATCCATGGCCATGGGTTGTCGATGTCCTTGAGCTTTCGTCTGCCACACGTCTCCCAGCATGATCAAAGCACGATACCTTCTTGCTGCATCTTAATCGTTCTGCCAGCAGTGGCGCAAATGTCACCGATTCAAAGTACAGGACGCTATCGAATGCGCATACGTCGACATGCTGACGCTTGTGATGGATCGATGAGCGACGGTAAGGAATGTTCTGCCATTCCAAATCCGCTCATTCACTAAGAACTCTTTTTGGTATCACAAGCCCAGGCCCTACGGGCACCCGTACCTCCTAGAAAATGTTCCCACCGTTACTCCAGGATCGACAGGTATGGATCATCCCCACTACTCGTCGCTCTCATCTGATGCTATTCGCAGCTACAGCGATGTACGGACATCTCGGGAACTGTGGACGGGATCCACTTCGCATTGTATGCGAATTTCACGTAGCGTCATCCGCAAACAATTTCCTGTCAATCGGCATTGCATTTTGACTCAAGATCTTGCACTTACATGTTGGACTCGGGTGCGTCGCCAATCATCTCAGCCTTCTCTGGGCTTCTGCAACTCGATTTGGCTATCCCGTCCAGCGCTGCAGAAGGAGTTCGCAATGGGTGCCAACGGATCCTCAAGGTTCGCAGCTGCTTGCAGGTAATTATGTAAGGAACACCATCAACACCATCATATCCTGCTCATGCTACATCGAATCTATATCCTACAGTCAATCAAAAGACGTCGACACCTCGCGTTTCCGTTGGCTTACACGGCAATGTATGCTAACAAAGCTAACGTGGATAGAATTTTTGGCGTCCATGATTGGCGGGTTTTAATACAGTGCGTTCATTTTCAAGTTTTTAGTTTCTTCTCTGTGTTTCTGCTTATGCTGGTCATAGTGACTCCCTCCACAATTCCGATGGCCGGCCCAAGGCAAGAGGTCGGAAAGAAGGCGACCACTGGACAGCTTGGGCCTTCGACCTCAAGTCCAAGCGCTCCATCTTCTACCTTCACATGTACGAGGATGGACGAGTGGCTAGATTCGGTGCGGATAAACGCAAGGCATTTCGAGTGAAGAAGTATGACCTTATATGGAGTGGAGAGGTAGACACTCTCCTGCATCATGTTATTCGAAACTTACCATCATCTTAGGTGACAGCGAAATAGACATACATACTAAGTACCTTGAGACTGGCTGAGTCAATAAATAAGCTGTTAGTGTATAATACTGTAGTGGAGTATAGATCTGGAACTAGCAAAGTGGAAAGGTAAAGAACACAAAGGGATGTTGGAGATCATTCAGGTTTGAATTTCACTTATGGCCCCTCTGGGACCCAATTTTCGTTGACTGACAGAACAGCATAGCCATATTTGCTGCAAATCTATTTGATAATGAGACCACTAGGTGTTACATCCTTCCAACAGATGGCAACCAAAGTGGACTTGATCAATATGACCTCAATTTATTAATCTAATGTTTTCCCAAAGATTGAAGCCCTCCATGGAACTGTTTAGTATTTTAGGTCAGAAGAGTCCCTTTCCCTGCAGCCAGTCTCAAGCACAGAATATTTGTTTGGGACATCACCCTTGGGACCCCAGCCACCTTTCATGGGGTTGGTGTCCATCTTAT
>NW_001889902.1:234173-252602 GCF_000143565.1 Laccaria bicolor S238N-H82
ATCCTCGGCAACCTCCTACTCGCCTTTGCCACTTCCCCAATCTTACTCGTCATCTCATCCTCCTTCTTCTTAACATGCGACCAAGCCAACTCCTTCTTCAGATCATCCAACTTCTGCTTCTGCTCCCTAGCCTTGGCAGCTTCTTGGTACCTCGCCGAAGCCTCTGCAAACCGTGTCCGGAGGTCAAGTAGTGCTTCTTTGTTTTGGGCGAGGACTTTGGCGGTTTGTGTAATGTTTTCGAGGCAGGTGTCGTATTCGTCTGAGAGCCGGGAGAGTTGGGTGCCGCGGAGGAAGAACTGGGGGGGTTTGGTTGTTAGTGCTCATTCGGTCCAGTCACGTCAATAACTTACCTTGTATTTATCCTGAGGATGACTAGCGCTCAAGAACTGCCTCGCAGAATCTACATCGCCCGATCTCCATCAGCCTCCCTCCTCTCTTTAAAACACAGAAAGAAAGGAAAACCCACCCTGCGTCAACACATTCATCGGATTATCCACCTGGATATTCATATGATCGCAAATCGCAGCGAGCTCTTCCTTCTTCGTACTAATCACCTTTCCATCCTTACTCTTGATCTTCCAGGACGATCCGCCCTCTTTTGTGAACCTTCTCGTGATGACGATGGTCTTGCCGTACTCGGTGGTCTTGTACGCTTCTTCGCCTTGGTTTTTGAGGTGGATCGTTACTTCTGAGACGCTGCAGGAGTGTTAGTGTGGGGAAAAGAGGGCAGGGAGAGAGGAAGAACCTTTGGCCTTCGCGAATGAAGGACTTGATCCCGCTTCCTCGGCCGGTAGAGTTGGCTTTGCCGCCTAGAGCGACGGTGAGTGCGGATAAAGCTGCGCTTTTGCCACCTAAATTTAAACCAGATCAAGTATACGTCAGTATATGCTGCGTATATGTGGACGCAACGATGTGCTTACTCCCGTTATGCCCTACAACAAAAGTTGCCGGAATCAGTCTTTTTTTTCTTTAGCATGACATGAAAGAAAAGAACAAACCGGTGATAAAGTTGATCTGGGGACCGAAATGGAAGGTGAGGTACTTGTGGCACATGAACTGGCGCATTTCGATGTATTCGATTATACCGTACTCAGCGACCCCCTGGGCGTAAAATGTCAGCTCAACATTTAACATACAAAGGAAAGACAAAGAAAAAAAGGGGACTAACACCCTGAACATGCCGCTTCGACTCTAACCTCGCCCTAATCGTATCCCCATTCTTCGCTTCGAACTGTTCGTCGTCTTCTTCATCTTCATCTTCTCCTCTCCCGCCGGCTACGACCTTGTCGGACTCTTTGAAGTTCTTGTTCTTGTTCTTCATCATCAATATCCTCCTCTTCTCCATCTTCAGCAAGGGTAAGGTCAGCGTCGACATCTATGGCGCGCTGTTTCCCCTTCCCAGCCCGACGAACACGCGTCTGAGTCTGGGTGGTACATCTCATAAGTAACGTCGGGGCTCGTGAAGGGTATCATCTAGACCTGTGACTAGTCCCTCTATGAAGCAAGAGCTACAGGGGAATCCCGTCACCAGTCCAGGTAACATCAGTATACAGCGTAGCAGTCGCAGATCCGTAGGAGTCGGAGATGATTGCTGCATGCTGGGTATGCACACAGCGATTGTAGATAGTTCGTTGATCCATCCATAGCAATCGACGCGTGTCGCATCATAAAAGTCGTAAGTAGTTTGAAGGCACAACTGGACAAAAGATGAGCACGTCAACGAACAAAGGGAAAGGGGCAAGAACTTACTCCCTTTCCGCCCATCATCCATCTCCGCCTCCCACCATTTCCCGGACTTGTCAATGATATTAAGGATCTCGCCCCTCCCGAACGAAAGTTCGTTTGGATCTTTGGGGCTCGCGGTATCTGGGGGCAACGTCAGTCATCATCCATCCATCCACCCCGCAAAAAAAAAAAACGAACAAGGAAACATAGCCTCCGCACGATAAACAGGTGTCGGCTCCTTTTCCCCCTTCGCACTCTTTCGTCGACTCACATTCCCACCACCATCGCTCCCCGCAGCGCTCCTCCCGCCCACCCCGCTCGTAGGCGCCTTACTCCCCCTGTCCCCAGGTGTATACGTGCTCCACCCCCCCTGCGACCTTCTCTTCTCCTCACCAGGATCAACCTGCGACCGGCTCTGGTTCTGTCCCAACTCGATATCTTCTCCCTCCAACTGCTGCTGCTGCTGTTCAACAGTCCCCCCGTTCCCTGTCTTTCCAAAGCCTGAGAAGGAGGGTTCTTTGGTGACGGGTATAGGATCCGATATGGTGCCGTGTGGCATTGGCAGTGGTGTCCCCAGACGACTATGACTATGGCCAGAGAGCTGCGAAGGGGGCGCGGTGAAGTAGAGGATCCAAAGGATGTTGATGATAGCTGTGATAAGCCACCCCGCCGCGAGCGCTTGATGCGTTGGTTTGTGCGTGGGAGGCGTGAAGAGGTTGGTGTTCACGCCGATGGAGGCGAGCACCGTTGACATGGCTGCTAAGATGGATATTTGGAATGCATAGAGGTGGGTTGAGTGGGTGGGTAGGGTGACGAGGAGTTCGAGGATTATGATTGTTTGGAGGACGAAGGCGAGCCAGAGGACGCCGACGAGGGTGCTGCTGTTGGGTGCTGTTTGCGGGAGTCAGGAGGGAAGTGGAAGGGGAGTGGCGAAAGGGCTTACTTGTTGCCGTTATTATGGCTTGGGAGGTTAGCGAAGTGACCCAAGCTATCTTGGGGTATAGTTAGATGAAAGAAAAATATCGCGATCAAAGGGTGTGCTTACCACGCTTATGACAAAGGTGAACAGAAGGAAATAGTTGGGCGCTGGTGAGCGTGTAGGAGGTGGGTGGTGTTCTGGGTGTTCTTGGTGTTGTACCACTTGTTCCTGTTGGTGGAAACTGAGGTCGGTGGCTGCTGGGACGGGCGAAGACGGGCCATGGTGGGTATCGGACATGGTGGATGGCATACTGGCGCCTCTTCTGCTTCTGTCAAAATGGCGGACGAAACGTTCTCGCGGTTCGCTCCCGTGAAAGGAACAGCCCCATCAGGGAATGCGTCCGAAAACATACCGACTTTCACACGTCGGAGGATTTGCATTATCAGATTGCTCAATGCTCATTAATAATTATATACTATCTCATATCCTATCTAAACCTCGTCCATAGGTACTGTGAATGTTGATGTTGATGCGTCCTGGTGAGGCGGACTGGGATAGTCTGAAGAAACCGTTTTCCATCTAAAGGAAGCACCAAATTGCTCCCCCAGCAGTTTCCTAGTGGTAAACAGTGTTGATTCGAGACCACATGGGGCAAGTTCAATGTTGTTGGCGAAGGAGTGGTTGGTGCAGTCGGTTGTTATGGATGGGTCCGAGTCCGTCTCATGGAGTTCTGGGTCGGCCATTGGTTTTGAGGCTGATAGTTGATGCGCTGTCGTTGGTAGTAGCGATGTGTCCGTTTGGTATGCTGCTGGTATGGGTCAGTGTGTTGAAACCTGCGACTACGTTTCAACGCACCATCCGCCTTGTATGCCGCCGAAAGCCACCTGAACCAACTCGAGGCAAACACAGGCCCACCACAAACCTCTCCATGCGAAACGCTCCTTTCGTACTACGTTGAAGCCCATCCCTACCCAAAGTCTTTGCTCCTGGGAGATATAACAAGCACGGCGTATCGAGAATGGGCCAAATTCGTTGCTGGACTCGGAGGGGCAATTGGCAGCGGAGTTCCGGCTCATCGTCGTCTATCTGACACAGTACTAACTGCGAAAGGGATGACGAGAGCTAATTCGAGGAGGTAAAGTACTTACCTATCAAGGTCATCACAGCTCCATCACGAAAAAATTGATATGCCTGGGGGTTCAAAGGTCGAACAAGACCCAAAATTAAATGTGAACGTTGAGATTCCAGAGGCGGCGAGAGCGGGTGGTCCTACTAGGGTTATGACCTTGAAACTTGAAGATGGTCAGCATGGAACCGTTCCTTCCAAGTACTTTTCCGCAAAGATCAGGGGTATATCTGTATAGTAGATCGAAAGTCAGAAAGCAGGGTAGGGCTGGGGTAGGGCTGGGGTAGGGGGAACTCACCGAGACATTGTTGGACGTTTGGTTGAAGTTGAGGGAAGGTCAACCAACTGTCTCACGACATCGTTCATCACCTGGCTAAGACGTTCACGACGGAAGCACCCATCGTCTGGTGCTTCGCACCGTTTCTATGATGACCGGGCATTGCTGAGACATCTTTTCAACACTGAACACAATTCATGCAAGTCATGTTAACATTCTCATTTTGTTCGTTACAAGATTGACGTACCATTCTAGCATCCTTATTCCTCCCCGGAAACAGTACTGCTGCCTAAGCATTGGGTGATCCACCGACGATTATCCATGGCCATGGGTTGTCGATGTCCTTGAGCTTTCGTCTGCCACACGTCTCCCAGCATGATCAAAGCACGATACCTTCTTGCTGCATCTTAATCGTTCTGCCAGCAGTGGCGCAAATGTCACCGATTCAAAGTACAGGACGCTATCGAATGCGCATACGTCGACATGCTGACGCTTGTGATGGATCGATGAGCGACGGTAAGGAATGTTCTGCCATTCCAAATCCGCTCATTCACTAAGAACTCTTTTTGGTATCACAAGCCCAGGCCCTACGGGCACCCGTACCTCCTAGAAAATGTTCCCACCGTTACTCCAGGATCGACAGGTATGGATCATCCCCACTACTCGTCGCTCTCATCTGATGCTATTCGCAGCTACAGCGATGTACGGACATCTCGGGAACTGTGGACGGGATCCACTTCGCATTGTATGCGAATTTCACGTAGCGTCATCCGCAAACAATTTCCTGTCAATCGGCATTGCATTTTGACTCAAGATCTTGCACTTACATGTTGGACTCGGGTGCGTCGCCAATCATCTCAGCCTTCTCTGGGCTTCTGCAACTCGATTTGGCTATCCCGTCCAGCGCTGCAGAAGGAGTTCGCAATGGGTGCCAACGGATCCTCAAGGTTCGCAGCTGCTTGCAGGTAATTATGTAAGGAACACCATCAACACCATCATATCCTGCTCATGCTACATCGAATCTATATCCTACAGTCAATCAAAAGACGTCGACACCTCGCGTTTCCGTTGGCTTACACGGCAATGTATGCTAACAAAGCTAACGTGGATAGAATTTTTGGCGTCCATGATTGGCGGGTTTTAATACAGTGCGTTCATTTTCAAGTTTTTAGTTTCTTCTCTGTGTTTCTGCTTATGCTGGTCATAGTGACTCCCTCCACAATTCCGATGGCCGGCCCAAGGCAAGAGGTCGGAAAGAAGGCGACCACTGGACAGCTTGGGCCTTCGACCTCAAGTCCAAGCGCTCCATCTTCTACCTTCACATGTACGAGGATGGACGAGTGGCTAGATTCGGTGCGGATAAACGCAAGGCATTTCGAGTGAAGAAGTATGACCTTATATGGAGTGGAGAGGTAGACACTCTCCTGCATCATGTTATTCGAAACTTACTGCCATCTTAGGTGACAGCGAAATAGACATACATACTAAGTACCTTGAGACTGGCCGAGTCAATAAATAAGCTGTTAGTGTATAATACTGTAGTGGAGTATAGATCTGGAACTAGCAAAGTGGAAAGGTAAAGAACACAAAGGGATGTTGGAGATCATTCAGGTTTGAATTTCACTTATGGCCCCTCTGGGACCCAATTTTCGTTGACTGACAGAACAGCATAGCCATATTTGCTGCAAATCTATTTGATAATGAGACCACTAGGTGTTACATCCTTCCAACAGATGGCAACCAAAGTGGACTTGATCAATATGACCTCAATTTATTAATCTAATGTTTTCCCAAAGATTGAAGCCCTCCATGGAACTGTTTAGTATTTTAAGACAGAAGAGTCCCTTTCCCTGCAGCCAGTCTCAAGCACAGAATATTTGTTTGGGACATCACCCTTGGGACCCCAGCCACCTTTCATGGGGTTGGTGTTCCATCTTTATTGCCCAAAATAATGCTGCTGATGTATGCCTATACATAGAACCTGGAAAGCCCATGTTTTTGCATTTATTTGATATACAGCCACATAATAATTGCAAACTATGTACACTGTGCCTCTGGTGCCCAACTGTATGTAATTTAGACCCTTGAAATGCATGCTAGTTCTCGAATGGAACTGGTTTCATTAAACTCTCTGAGCTGAGCCATTGTTGTTTATATTGGCCTTTCCTGGGCAGTAACCTCTGGAGGAAAACAATTTGATATTCACCTTTTTGGCTGCAGTAATGTCTGGAGGAAAATCATTCATCCCATATTTGTTTTTTTCTCCATGGAGGCTTTGACATTTCCATTACCCTGATCTGGCAACAATCTCTTGAAGACTGAGATTTATTTTGACAATCCTCCAATACAAAATATATAGGGTACAATAATCAAAATTCATCTAGGAGTGTAGTGGCTTGTAGGGATGCTCCTTCAGCTATGCGTGACTGAGAGGGAACCCACGATGCACCATCTTGTTGATGAAATTGATAATGATGTCAACCTTGGAATCAGTAAGCCAGGATTGTTCGGAACTTGCTTGTTCACAGGTCATTCCACCATCAACATGTTGTTTTAAGGTCACATGACTGAGTTTAATTTGATTTTCTGTTGAGGAAATGAATTAAATATCATTTAGAGTAGTATAGATATAATTGCCAGTCTCTTGGAAATGAAGACTCTCGAAATTGAGGCAGACTTTGCAGTATCCATGATGATCTTTTGTTGGCTTCTTTTGATCTGCCTTGTATGGAGCAGTGGTGTCACGGCCGTCTTGACCTCAGCCATAAAGGTCAGGCCGAAATGTGGGTCAGGCCAATTTGACTGGTCATGTCCCCAGTCAAAGGGGTCAAACATCACATGCCAAATCCCAGGTTACCTGTGACATTGAGTAGACAGTGAAGCAAGTAATAAAGTAGTGTTGAACCTGTCTGTGTAGTCCTACTAGCGCTTTATATGTAGAAAAGTATGAAATTATACCCTACATTACCCTCCTGCTTCCTTGAGTTCTATGATGCCTCCACCCTTGCCACTCTGGGCATATTTTCGTCATGATAAAAGCCATTACAAGAATAACAAGACTCACCTAAATGCATGGTGCAAGGCATGTATTTTGTCCCAAAAGCGCATCTTGCTAGAATTGGATTTGTTGAGAACCTGTTGAGGTGAAATCATGGCAGTACGGAGTCCCTTGGAATTGGAGCTGGCCGGTATGTTAGATATCCTTGAATTGAATTCCCTTGATCAACCTAAAAACAATACAGCCATCGCAAGGGTCACACCAATCTGCAGAAAAAGTGATTGCATGAAAACACACATTAAGAATTGCAAATCACTCACCGACGATGAATGTACCCTGGCTATGTTGGCTGTACCCTGCGCCCCAACACGCCGGCAAGCTACAGCCCTCCATGAAAACCCCACCCTTGTCCTTTCCTCACCAGCCACATCTTTCCATCACCCTACATCCAAACCATCTGTTCTGTCAAATGCTGCAACAAGAACTCTCAATCAGTCTGCTGTTTGTCCATCACCGACACCACTATGTGTACCTGCTGTTAAAAGGTCAAAGTCCCTCCATGATGGACATGGTGGTGTACAGACACTTGCAAAAGTTCTTTCACTGCAAGAACTGCAGGATGACTTTTCCGGTGATCTATGCAAGCTGCTCATCTTGTTAAACACAGCTTGGACAGCAGCAGATAATCCCACATTCCATACCTTTGTTCACAAGTGGGTTGGGCCAGAGGTTGTTGTACAGGATTGTTGAATTATGTCAGGCCAGGTGCTTGACAACAAGGTCAGAAAGGTGGAGAATAAGGTGCGACAAAAGGTTCGGGGCAAGCTGGCAACTGGCTTATGTGACAGGTGGAAGAACATTGCCAAGACGTCTGTTGTAAGCTCATTGATGACTGTCGACACAATTGTGAGCCAGTACCGCTTATTACTCAAAATTGTGCTCACTTCATTCTAACACTGTTCTAGCCATATCTTGTCCAAACCCACAACGTAATGCATGATGCGAAGACAGGTGACCACCTGTTGAAGTTGGTACTTGAAGACATCGTCTTGATGGAAACAAAATATGGCGTTATTCTCATCGCTTGGTGTACAGATGATAGCCCTGATGGGAAGAAAATATGACAGTTATTGCTTGTTGCTTTTCCACACCTCATCATGATTCTGTGTTGGGCTCACCAGATTAACCTGATTGTTGGGGATTGCCTTGCCATCTGACAGAGCATGATGGATGACATCAACCATGCCCTTGATGTTGTGAAGTGGTTTAACAACCATGAGACTGCCCTGGAACTGCTTCATCAGGAACAAGTTCTCACGTTCGAGGGACTCAGCTGGACATTGATACTTCCTGCTATTATGCGGTGGACAGTGCACTACCTTGCTTTGAGCTGAGTTTTGAAAGTGAAGCAGCCGCTTCAAATTTGTTGGACAAGAAATGAAGACAGGCTCATTGTATGTGCCAGGACGAAAGAGGAGTTGCAGAGAAAGGCACATCAAATCCAAGATATAGTGCGCAATAAGGGCTTTTGGTATTGAATTGGAAGGTATTTCATCTGTTCAATCAGTAAGCATTTAGACTTTAACATGGCGATAGGATTTGGAAAGTTCTCAAACTGCTCGCCATTGCAGCCAATGTGGCCCAGTCATCCCATACCCATCTCAACCATGTTCTACT
Source organism: Laccaria bicolor S238N-H82 (assembly GCF_000143565.1). NCBI lineage: Eukaryota > Fungi > Basidiomycota > Agaricomycetes > Agaricales > Hydnangiaceae > Laccaria > Laccaria bicolor. The sequence goes on from NW_001889902.1 coordinate 242,896, forward strand.
CACCCTTGGGAATCTGATTCGCATATTCTCCAAACCTACAGAAGCTTTTGATCGAGTTTAAACTAAGTTTACTCAAGTCCAATGAAAGCCGACCAGGGCTAGTTTTGCACGCGCACAATCACAGTCGCGTGTCCGCTGACACGCGACTAAGAGCCGCTGCTCACCAACAAGAGCCGCTGCTTGACTTACGTCAATCCACGCTTGGATTGACACTCATTTATTTTTAGATTCTCCTCTCATGGCTGAGGAGTGGGATCAGACGACCCCTTTCCACAAGGCTCTCGTCTCAACATCTCACTCCCTCAGCCAGGTATGTATCCAACTCGTTATTGAAGGCTATCGTGATAACAGATTGCTTCGTCTACACAGTCTTCTACTAGACTACAGTTGTCTTTTCGTCATCATCATAATACTACGCATTCATCGTTCCTCAACTTTCTCCTATGAGCGACGACCATGCCAGCCTCTTCGCGTCCGCAGTACCAGGCAACGGATCCTCCGATACTATTGGAGAGATTGGGAATGACCGGCAATGCGAGACCGACGTTACTGAACAGACTGGACATGTTGGACGATACACCCCAGATCGATCTGACGATGGACAACGAGGAACCAGTCCTGTTAGACAGACTAGGGATGACCAGTCAGGGGATCTCGATGATGGACAACCTAGCGAGATCGAACAAGAATGTATTGAACAAATGGACGACCTCGTCGAGAGCTTCAGAATCAATGAAATCACTAAGCTCAAAGCGCTCTCTTGCATTATTTCAATCCTCGACCTCAACCCATCCAGAAGTGAGGGAGCGAGGGATGCAGCCGTTGAATATTACGCAAAAACCCTCGACGAGGTTCAAGCCCTCTCTTCTTCAGCGGTTAGGAGAGGTGGAATCACCCAAAGCGTGCTCGATTCCAAAGGACAGAAATCAAACCCACCGCAGCCTCGCACATCTACCGATCACGACGCTGAAATCGACGAGCTCATTTCTCAAATCAGTCGAGATTCAAAGCGACATAGGAAGGAACCCTCAGGAGGCGGATCTGACAATGAACTCGACCTCGACCTTGATGGAGCCTCAAACAAGAAGCGCCGAGTCTTCGAATCAGAAATGCCTTGGTACACCAGAGAGGAAGAGGCCAGAAGAAGTGGTAACAAAGACTGTGAGGAATCACGAAGGATCCTTCACCTCTTCGCTAGGGACTACAAAGTTGTCAAACAGTGGATCCAGACCTCTCGAACTGCTCCCCTCGGTTTCCCTTCATCTGAGTGGGATAATATCATCCGAGGACAAGCCGTTAACCTCGATGCGGTGTTCTCCTCATTGCACCACATCTCAGCTCCTAAAGAGAACGTTGGACGCGTGGGACTCACTGAAATTTCTCTCGGAAGATCAGAACCTTCAAAGAAGGTCCAAACGAGCGGCGAATGGACCAGCGCCTGGAATGCCACCATCAAAGCGGTCAAGTTCGCTTTTCCTCACAGAGAGCAAGAACTCAGGGAATACGCTGAGTATATCGAGGGTCATTTCTCAGCCAAAGTCGTATCCGCACATCGAAGGATCATTCTCTACGATGTCGCCATCTGCAATGAAGTCGGCGGAGGCCAGAACGCCCTACTCACCGACACCCATCGTTTTTCAAGATTTTTCTCAGCCATCGTCATGCCCGATGGAATTGAATCTGACCACGCCAGGCTCGGATCCAAGAGACCGGTTGGAAAAACCAATTCAAAGTCGGAAATATGCAACCGGTATAATTCATCCAATGGTTGCAGGAACTCTGCCGAAGACTGTCGTTTCCGACATGCCTGCAAACGATGCAAGCGAATGGGTCATGGGGAAAAATCGTGCGATGTCAAGGAAAGTTCTAATGCATGAACTTCGTCCAAAATATCTCAGATACAACATCTGGGATGGTGGGGAACAATTTTCACGCTCATCTGCTGATTGGTCCGAAACAGCCTCACCACTACCAGCCATCCCAGCATCTGAACTTGCAAATCAAGTTGTTGCAAAGACGATTAGGGATAATCCCCATCTTTTTGATATCGTTACTCCCATATTTATCGACCGTTTCCAAGAATTACTCAAATCACATCCAAACCAACCCTTTGTCTTATCTGTGTGTCGTGGACTCCGTGAGGGTTTCTGGCCTTGGGCCGATACCCATATTGGAGAATATCCTGACACTCTAGATTTATCGCTACCTGACCCAGACAACCCTGAAGAAGCTGAGTTTCTACAAAACCAGCGAGATCATGAATTGTTCAAAGGTCGTTTCTCTGACTCTTTTGGCAACGAACTACTACCTGGCATGTACTGCATGCCAATATTTGCTGTCCCCAAGCCACATTCAACTGATTTGCGGATGGTGACTGACCAAAGTGCAGGGAAATACTCTCTTAACAGCATGATACGGAGGGAAGACATCATCGGCTACCCCCTCGATAACCTCCAGCATCTAGGCGAGTTTCTCCTCTCCATGCATCGTCGAACTCCTGATTCCCCCCGTGTTCTTTACAAATCCGACGTCGCTGAAGCATACAGGCTCCTTCCTGTACATCCCTTCTGGCAGATAAAACAGGTTAATCGTATTTCAGGCCATCTCCACATCGATAGGAACAATGCCTTTGGAGGGCGTGGATCAGGATGCAATTGGATAGCTTTCATGTCTCTCGTATCATGGATAGCGAAGAAACAGCGGAACATAGAGCTCCTGGGTACATACTCGGATGACTCTTTTGGTCCGGACCATGCAAACAATGTCGCTTGGTATGCCCCATACAACAAATTCATGCCCAAGAACCAAGTTAAGCTCTTACAACTGTGGGATGAAATTAACCTGCCACACAAGGAGAGCAAACAGATTTTTGGTTCGACGCTCACCATCATAGGCATTGAAGTCGACGCAAACACCATGACTATGACTATGCCCCCAGACATACTGGAAGAATTGATCTCAGCCATCCAAGATTTCATCAGCTCAAGCCACAAGTTCACGCTACGTGAATGGCAACGCTTAGCTGGATGGATAAACTGGAGTTTTAATGTTTTCCCTTTGCTACGACCCTCACTCAATAATTTCTACGCAAAAATTTCTGGGAAATGCGCCCCAAACAAATACATCAGAATCAACAACGCCGTCCGTGCTGACTTGTTATGGGCTGCAAAACATCTCAAATCGGACAAAGGTGTACGTTTAATCCATCATATACAATGGGACATCTCATCTGCAGACATCATCATTTACTGTGATGCGTGCCTTGAGGGCATGGGCTTTTGGTTGCCTGACAAATGTGTCGGCTACTATTCCCCTGTGCCTGACAACACCACAGATGAACAGATTTTCTATTTTGAAGCTCTCTGCGTCTTATCTGCGATTCACCATGCCACGGATGACCTTCAGGTCCCTCCCACGACCAAGGTCCTAGTATACACTGATAACGACAACACTGTTGCTATCTTCAACACTCTCAGATGCCTTCCCCGGTACAATCCCATCCTCATCGACGCCGCCGACGTCTCTATCACATCAGGCATCCACCTGAGAGTGTTACACATTCCAGGTGAATTGAATTACGTCGCAGATGCAATTTCACGCAACAACTTTTTACTCGCAAGCCAGTACGTCCCTGACATTGCTATATCTTCATTTTTACCCCCTCGTTTGCCGCTGGGGGCACCCCAAAAATGATATCTTCATCTGTGCGTTCCAGGCAGCCCCTTAGGCAGCCTTGGACACGCGAGCGCCTGTTCAGAGAGCGTGCTATTGCTCTCGGACAGGCCATAGATAATTCAACATGGAAGAACTACAGTTCTGCTCTTAACTCTTACCTGAACTTTGTCAAGATGCACAACTTCCCCATAGAACCCACCTCAGAAACCCTAAGCCTATTCACCGTGTACATGTCCCACCACATCAAACCTAACTCGGTCTCCACATACCTATCAGGTATCTGTCAGCAACTCGAACCTTACTTCCCTGACGTCCGTGCCGCCCGTAACTCTACTCTTGTACACCGTACATTGCAGGGTTGCAGGCGCCAGCGAGCTATTCCCACATCTCGCAAACGCGCCCTAACATTGGACGACCTTGAAACTGTTGTAAATGCTCTAGGCAACTCAACAGACTACGACGATCGCCTCTTCATAGCACAACTGCTCACTGGTTTTTTCGCGCTGTTCCGTTTGGGCGAAATGACGTACCCAGATGATCCCGAACTTCGCGATCCAAGGAAAGTCACTAAACGCAACTCTGTCCGACAGGCGTCATTGGTGAAGATCTCTGGAACAGAATCATCAAGAGCATTGAAAAGAGGTGGAAGAAAGCTGACCAGGATATTTTTATAGTTGTGGTATTCCTCAATCCGTTTATTTGAGACACACTTTTCAACAAGGAGTTCCTCATGGAGGTGCAGCTCTACAACATCATGGGGAGGACCTATGAGCGCATTCTGCGGTGTGAGTCAAACCTTGACTTCTTAGAGGCTTTTGAGGATTACAGGTGGTTGTGTGGTGAGTTTTCTGATGATGACATGTCCCTATCATTGATGAAGGAGAAGTTCACTCATGAGGTATGTTGTCCACCACTTAGTACAGCTGAATTCTGACAACAACATTATAGGGTGCTCCACTTGACCTTCAGAAGATATGGGCTCAGATCGACAAAGGAGTCAACTGTGGGCAAAATGGGCTTGTCAAGCTCGCCGTACACATTTTCTCTGTGATTGCAAACTCAGCTGGCTGTGAACATGTCTTTAGCAAATTTGGGATCACTCACACAAAGCTGCATGACAAGCTTGATTTAGAAAGGGTTCACAAGTTGGCTGTCATTGGAATGGAAGTCAGTTGAGTGCTGGAAGATTATGGTCTTTGGAGAAGTCAAAAACAGTGCAAGTTTGGTGAGGATGAGTTGACCAACGACGTGGATTTGGAGGTAGATGTGGAATTTTGAGATTATGCAGAAGATTTAGTTTGGCAGGCCCAAGTCTCACAACAAGAAGAGGAACATGACACTGACCACACCCCATCCTCGATACAACCGATTCAGCCTCAGCCTACTGCTACCACAGTTGTTCCTCCATCTTGAATGTTGAGAGCTTGCAAAACTCAAATCACACTTCAAAATCTATTTAATTATGTTGTTGACAGTGCTACAGGGGAAGGACTTGGCTTTTATTGGCCGGGGAGTGTCAAGAATCTTGAGGAGGACTTGCTTGCATACGAGCGCGCAGCTGCCGAACTACAGCCTGCTTTCCATCCCCTGACATTGTAAGGTGATTATGGATTGTTGTTGGGTAATCACTTTTTTTGTAATTAAAGCTGGTTCTTTTCTATTCTATGACTTGAACTTATTGGGGAACTCAAATGTGTAAAGCAAGCAACTTGAACAGGGTATGTAGCTGATAGAATCGGGCTTGTCAACGTCCGGTTGTCAGGTTATACAAGGCCACATTTGCACAACCCTCTTTGGATGGTCAGGCCAATATTTGACCACTTTATGGCCATTTTGTTTGCAAGCATTAGTCTTGTTGACATCAGATTTGGCTTGGGCAGCCATAGCTATAAGAGAAAAATGAGGGGATGCTTGATTAGTGGTTAAGGAAAATACTGGGCCCACTCTGGCATATACATACAGAACCATGAACTAGCCTTGCAGCTGCAAGTTGGTGAACTTTCTGAAGCAAATCTGCTGCACTAAGTGAATGAATGGCTATTAGAATTAACAGTAACCATTTGTGCACCTGTGCATACATGAATACATGAAGCGAGAGATCGTAAATGTGAGTAGTTGGAGTGAGCACTCATGAACATGAGTAGATGGCAAGGCTTGCTAAGCATATGTTGTGCTTTCGATGTGATTTGAACCTATGCCTTGGCCTTTTCCTGGCTTCTCAACTGTTTTGTGAGCTACTAGACATGTCCAAGATTGTGTCAGAACCATCACTGCTCCCAAAAGAGTTGTCTGAGGAAGAAGGATAACTCGAGAAAGATTCTGACCAGGGTCTGCATGCACATGGGTGTGGGGTCTTCATGAAATATTAATTTAATGTTAAGATTTGGTTAAGATGCAATGTTCCTGTGAAGAGACTATGGCATTACCCATGCTGATCACTAAATACATGAGTGTTAGGGCTAGGTAGAGCATTTTTACGTTGAGGCACTCTGCATAAGATTGAAAACATCCAAAGTTCATAACTTATCTGGGATGCTCCACAGTTTTACTACTTGAAAGTGTGTTTTTCATTGAAATTTTTTGATGGTTGATTCTGCAGGCATTATCTCCGAAGGTTGGAAAAAAAATGAGCAGAGTAGCTCATTTCATTCTGCCAGGAGACACAAAATGCCTCCTGGGTGTATCACTGAGTGATTATGTAACATCATCACGTGGATGACTGTAATACCCAATATGAATAGTAGAGGGTCTTACCCTGTGTCACTGAGTGGTAGTGCCTTTTTCAAAGTTGGCCTTGTTTGTCCTGGCTCTTTCTGTCCCATCGACCTTTTTTTAGCCCAACAGTCTTCAAAGGTGGCCTTGTTTGTCTGCTGCCTTCCATTCCACTGGCCTTTTTTTAGACCTAGAGGCTTCAAAGTTGGCCTTGTTTAAGCCGGCCGTTACTGCTGACAGGAGAGGTCAGAAGTAAGACAGGCTCTCCTATTGTGGTAGCTCTCTCATCTTCTGATGAATCACGCTAATGTACTGAGAATTTTTGACACAGGAAAGGTAAGTGCTTTACCCCTTGGGCAGAATATGCCAGTAACTGTGGACACTGTGAACAGGAATCCAGTGTATGCTGGGGGATGTTGTTCAACACCAGAGAGGACTACAACTTTATGTTAGTCCCGATCCTGAAACAACCTGGCATGAATAGCCTAAGCACAGTGGTTTTCTTTGGTACAGGCGCTGGCCGTGATATTTGAGATCTTATTTTTGAGTTTCTGAGCATGGGTGCTTTGGCCTATTTTGGCGCCATTGATCAAGAGAGCTGAGCTGGCATTCAAGGTTATATTCGTTGTTGTTTACGAAAGCTTTTGGAACCATTTCTGGGATCAGGTTTGATATGCTGCTTTGCAAATAATCTGGATTAACTCAGAATTGCATCGTAGTCAACATCAAATCTTTTTTGGAACTCCTCAGGCAACATAACAGCACTATCATCAGTTCTGTCACCTTGAAGCTCATTATGAACAGCTGTGGGATGTCTTGGAAATCCCACAATCTCAACATTAGGACACCCCTTTGCAGGCTCTCCACATTTTCACAGTGGCTGCGAGGAATTGACTATAGGTTCAGTGGCACGGGTGTATTATGATGAGAAATTGCTGGTGCACTTACCCATAGCATCTATGTTAATGGTGAAGGCCGAGTCATTACCGTTACAGAAACTAAAGAAACCGATTCGTTTATCAGGGCTATCATTGGTGTGAGTCACACTGCCACCATGAACTTCGTTACATTGGAACATATTGGCTCTCTTTATCCTGTGGAGATGTTAAAAAATAGGCTCAGCTACGCCTTTAGAACTCCTCTCAGTCCGAGTCAGCAATCTGTCCTTTTGCGACACAGATTTGTTCTGGTGACAGAGTCCAATGGTCACCCCACTGGCAGACAGGTCTGTCCTGATTGTTATCGTCAATTGGCCAGCTTCATTGGTGTTGGCCTTATTGAATGAAAGTCTGGTGGACCAACAAGCAACTTCTTGACTAGGAGTTACACTTGGCGGCTGGGTGATTATTGTGCAAATCCGGTCTGTGCAGCTGAAAGAAATTGTTGTCGTCTGGTTAGGCAAGACTCCTTTTGTAGATATGATTCAGAAATCAGCAAAGATGATGATTGACTCGAGGAGGTAGAATATGAGTACAGTAGATATTCTCACAATGCATATACTCGTAATGCATAAATCTCATAATGCATGACATTTTTAGGGGACCAACTTGGTATGCAGGGATTTATGCATGGAACGTCATATCAAATAATGCATATCATATTTTGGCATTATGCATTACCAGATCTACAGATTTACTGGGTATTTACCTGTTCACCTCATTGTACCTGAGTTTTTCAGGACCAAAGTCTACCCTGATATACCCTGTGTGCCACGAATACACTGCTCGAGAGTAGTATCCAATTTTGCCAACACTTTTCTATCATTCTATGCCAGCTGCTGAGGAGAAGAAGGGGAAACCTCGAGACAGGCACAAGCCCTATGCACCTCGCAGAGGGAATGGAGCTGTGTGAGTGTTTGGTGTGTCATCCACTCAGAGGCTCGCGGCGTGTCAACACTGCTTTTGCAACAATAATTGCGCAAATTGAGGCCTTATTGAGGGCTCATCTTCATGTTGTTCAAGTGAAATCAGCCCGACAAACTACTCTCAACTCTTTTTTCAGTAGTAACGTCTCTCCCATGGATGTTGATAGCCTGTAAATACACAGTCTTTCCAGTTTTCATCTCGCTACATAAAGGACATTTCGAAGTGTGACATTTTTTGGCTGAGGTCACAAATAGTCACATTTTGTGACATATTTCATCTTGCATAAATCTCACAATGCATAGAAAAAGTCGGGGACTGGCATTATGCATTGTGAGAATATCTACTGTACTACATATCCAGCATGTAAATAACTCATACTACATAAAGCAATGCAATGTTTACCAATTATGTGCAGAAGCAAACAGAGTTGGGACTAAAATTGCTCGTTTTCTCCTTTCTCTTGTCCTTCACCATGTCATTTGGAGACTTTGTTTTCCAGCTAGATGGTCGTCCTGTATCTGCTTCGCTTGCAGACATGGACAAGTCTGTTTTATCTGCCTCTTGCACTGCTCGACTCAACATCTCTCATGGTGGTTGCAGTGACTACACTGGTCCTGTATCTGTGCAAATTGGAAGCATGTGGTTTACATGCATTCTCACTTTGTTAGTATCAGACAGAGCAAACATTCATGACTTGCTTCTCGGCTGTGACTGACTGGTGGCTACCACTATTTACCATAATACTAAGGCATATGCCTAGAGCTAAGTATCTATATCTCAAGCATAATTATGAAAGGCCTTTCATTTGACTTGCTTATGTCTCTCATTCATTTAAATGCTGGGCTTCATTCATAAGTTGTAGGAGAATTCCAATTGTGAATTTCATAAAGGTGGCTGGTGATTTCATTGCAGATTTTCATACTTATCCCCTCCACTTTCATGGATTTTTCATTGTGCAGCTCTCAATATTTCATTCTGATTTTCATATTTACCCCCACTGCTTCCATTGCAACTTTTCATTATGCAGCTCTCAATATTTCATTCTGATTTTCATATCTACCCCCACTGCTTTCATTGTGATTTTTTATTATGCAGCTCTTGATATTTCATTCTGACTTTCATACTTACAGTTGAGTGCAAAAAGAATGAAGGTTGGTTCATTTTTCTGGTTCTTTCTAAGAATCTATTGTACCTCAAATGTATTTGTGTATTCATTTACATCATGTAGTTGTGTTACACTTCACTTGGTATGGACTAATTTCAGTGAAAGCTGGAGCCTTGAGAAGGTTTTTGTTCTGGAGGCCACTTTTGGCATCTGAAAAAAAAGAAATGCGCTAACTGGGGAGGTAGCCAGAACATACCTCTGGTCAACCTGAATGAGCCTATCAAAGAATCAATCAAAAATACTGAGTGGTTAGGTCTGTAGAGGCATTGGAAAATGGCTTGTTTTGTCTA
>NW_001889902.1:253188-259153 GCF_000143565.1 Laccaria bicolor S238N-H82
GCCAAAGTGGCCTCCAGAACAAAAACCTTCTCAAGGCTCCAGCTTTCACTGAAATTAGTCCATACCAAGGGAAGTGTAACACAACTACATGATGTAAAAGAATACACAAATACATTTGAGGTACAATAGATTCTTAGAAAGAACCAGAAAAATGAACCAACCTTCATTCTTTTTGCACTCAACTGTACCACCACTATTTTCATTGCAATTTTTCATTATGTAGCCCTTGGTATTTCATTGAGATTTTCATATTTTCCCCCACTGCTTTCATTGTGGTTTTTCATTATGCAGCTCCTGATATTTCATTCTGACTTTCATACTTACCACCACTGTTTTCATTGTGATTTTTTATTATGCAGCTCTTGATATTTCATTCACATTTTCATATCATATCCATTAGGATATCAGGGCTATTTCATTACTAATTTCAGGGTCCAGGGTGTACTTCTAAATATGGAAACCTACCAAAATAGGAATGGTGGCTAGGTCCACTGTATATATCCAAATGATGAAAGGACATTCTAAACCAACCAAAAGGTGCAATAAAACCAGATAAGGATAATTATACATGTTAGGGTCCATCCAATGGGTGTTTGGAAGGGTGGTCACATGACCAATTGCCTAAAATGGTCAAAAACGAAAGTTGTAGCCCTGCACTGTAGCTTCCTGAATCTGTTTGAATTATGTTCTGAAGTGCTCCTGTTGTGGAGATATGAGGTAAAGGAATCCCAACAGCATCGCAATTTTTTTTTTGCATTTTTCTCCCTGAAAACAAAACCAAACAATATGATTTCAGTACATTTAGAAAGCTAAAAGAAAGGGCTACAATTATTGTATTGTGGGAAAATGAACAAAAAAGGAAGGTGTATTACCAAGTTTACTGATAGACTACAAAAGACTACAAAAGTGGGACATAGACTACAAATTTTACTGAGGGTTAGGGCTAAAAGGTTATCCAAAGTCAACCTAGCCCATCCATCCCATACATGGCACATATTTGATGGGGAAATGGCTGGGGAATATACAGATACATTGCAGGGACCCTATTCCATGTTTAGTTTGAGGAATTATATGAGAGCCATTAAAAAAGGTTGTCCTGTCCACTTTTTTAGACTACAAAAGTTTGTAGCATGTGCTTTGTTATTGGAAAAGTTTGTAGTGTCTGCTTTTTCATTTGAAAAAGTGTGTAGTGTCTGTTTTTTAGACTACAAAAGTTTGTAGTTGACATGTAGGTTATGGTGTCCTTGGCCCTGTCTAGGTTATGGGGATGAGGTTGAATGATGGACATGATCTTACATATTGCCAGTGCTGCAGCATTAGTTTTTGACATCATGCACAAGTTGTCTTTCACATTGGGAAAGGCTATTCTAAGCCTTTCATATTGATACCTACTGTCCTATCTAAAAACATAAAACATAATTATAGGTTCATGTGGGGATATGGCTGAAGGCTTGCCATGACTTTACATATTGCTATTGCCACATCACCAGTTTTTCACATCTTGGCTTTCAAGCCAGAGGAGGCCATTCATGTTGATATCTACTGTTCTGTCTCAATACATGGTCAACTTACAACATGACCTGACTTGAGGACACCTCCAAGGATGAATCAGCCTATCATCCTATAGCCCTCAAAGAGCTGATATCAAAGTTGACTATGTTTGGGACAGGCCAGTAGCTATCAATGTGAAAGCAGACAGTGTGAAAGTGAACTTGGGCATGATGTGAAAAACTGGTGATGTGGCAATAGCAATATGTAAAGTCATGGCAAGCCTTCAGCCATATCCCCACATGAACCTATAATTATGTTTTATGTTTTTAGATAGGACAGTAGGTATCAATATGAAAGGCTTAGAATAGCCTTTCCCAATGTGAAAGACAACTTGTGCATGATGTCAAAAACTAATGCTGCAGCACTGGCAATATGTAAGATCATGTCACATTCTGGGGTCAGACGTTCTTTGGAGCTGATTGACCCAACTGTGCCAGTCACGGTAAGTTTACTTATTTATCACATGTCACAAAATATTGACCGTTTCGGCCATTTGACAAGAATTATCAATACTTGGACAATGTGTCCACATTGAACATAAATTTAAATGATAAAAATTTACACATGCGCTTGATTCTTTATGACACCAATTCAACCTGCTTCGAGTAGCTCTAGTGTTCGCAGGTCCAGTTAAGTCCAGTTTTTTACCTCAAAATGATGCAACTGGCAACCACAACTGGTCTAGACCAATCCAAATATTGAGGGACCACAACTGGACCGCTTTGGACCAGTCCAGACCAGTTGCAACCGGTCTTTTGTTGTAAAATTTATTACACCACAGAAACTAAATATTACCTCACGTACATTGCATACGTAGATAGATATTTTAATTCTCCATAGACTGATCAAAAATCTAAGCAATTCCGTCAAGATTTGACTGAGGTAGGGCGAAAACAGAAAGGATGTACATTTGAATCACATGTATAAAAATGTTTTTGGCCATATCTCAACCAATTCTTGACCGTTTTTGATGATTCAGGGACCGAAAATTAAGTAAAATGTGCACGAGTAAGGTCCAGCACGTGATTGGACGAAAGACCAGTTGCAACTGGTCTAAACCGGTCTTTTTCGGTTTTTATATATTTACAAAAACATGGCAACTGGCAACTAGACTGACCACAAATGTGGGCAACTGCAACGGGAAAAAGACCAGACCGTGGTTCAGTCCTGTAGACTGGACCTGTGAACACTAAGTAGCTCTGCACTCATCAATGCATTGAAACAACATGGCATCCTGTACGAAGGTCTCGATCAGAAAAACTGGCATATGGTTCTTGTTCACCATTTACTATATGGCCATTGTCATCGGCAACTGCTTCCCACTTGCCGCGTTGTGGCTAATATGACGAAAATGATGTCTACCCTTGTGGTGTTGTTATCGTCAGATATACTGAATTCTTTTCGGGAGAATAAGATTTCACTCTCATTGTTTGAAAATATTTGTATCTTACACTGGATGCAAACCACATTAACTTGAATCAAATTATTTTAAAGAAATTGTAAAGAAATTTCACATAATTTTAAAGTAACAATGTCTGAAAAATTGTAAAATTATTGTGACTTTTTCTTGAAAAACAACAGTATTATCCAAAGAAAAATCACAATAATTTTACAATGTTTTAGACATTGTTACCGTAAAATTATTTAAATTTTCTTTACAATTTCTTTACAATAATTTAGTTCAAGTTAATGTGGATTGCATCCAGTGTTATTGGGATTCAAGGCTGGATGGAATTACAAAAACTCTGTCCAATCTGATCTTCTTAACTTCTATGAAACACGGTTAAAAAACCTAGGTCACCCTCACACTTTTTATGAACTGTCTCGTTTTTTGAGTGATTATGATGATATGGATAAATGACACTAACACACCTATGTGGTATGCATGGGTTAGATGCTCATGGCTCAGTTCAAACCATATGACATAGATTGTTCATGCATGTGTGTGGCGGCCATTGTAAATCTGAGGAATGTTCAGACACAGGTCCTCCCTCTTGTGAAAGCACTGTTAATGAGCTCCTGCCTTTGGGAATTACTGATTTTGGTGTTTCATTACTGGCATGTACTGTTCACAAGATGAGACTGAAAACTCTTCGTCAGGTAGCTTCTATGTATCATCTTGAATGGACTCAAACTGATTCTATCACTAAACTCCACTGCATTGTGAAGCATTTCATCTGTTCAACTGCAAAGGGTAAGAAAAGTCTCAAGTGTAATGCATGCTTTAATGCACGTAATGTTCACATGGACACTTTGAATGATGCTCATTGTCGCTGGCCTAAAGTTCCTCAAAAATCACTGCTCAATGGACTTGTAGCCAATTTCAAACATGCTACATCATCTTTGACTCTCTCTTCTGGCACATGTGCATCATGTGTGGAAAAGGTACTTCGTCAGTCTATGAAAAGCTTGCTTATATCAGAGATAGACCTTGCATTGTTAAGAAGACCAGACTTTGATGACAGTACAGAGGATCCTGATGAGCCCTTTGCATCGACTGGTGAGGCAGATCAATTTTGGTTACATCCAGATCTGCCTTGTCCCCCTCTGCCTTACCCCGATGGTATTTTAAATGATATTTTATTAGATTCAGATGGTGTTGTTGGGAAAGATGGCATACCTCATTCTATTCTCATTTGCAAAGCTTGCTGCAATTGTCTGTCATCCGGTCGAACAATGTCTTTGGCGATCATTAATAGGCTATTCATTGGCAATGTACCAGATGAACTGAAAGATCTTACTGCTGTTGAAGAGTTTATGATTGCACTTTGCAGAGCTTGTGCTATCATGGTGCATTTAAAAGGAGGTGATTAGGATTCATATGAAGAAGAAGGGTCCACAAACTCATCACCCATCCATCAGAGAGCTCTCAGAGGCCATGTAATTGTTTATCCACAACAGCCCGATGTATTGTCTAAGCTGTTGCCCCCTTCTATAGAAGATATCGTCACACTGATTTGTGTACTGTATACAGGCTCCAACGCCCCTTCAGCAGATTGGTTGAAAAGAAAAGCAAAACCTTTGCTTGTGCATGTGGATAGAGTTTGGAAATAGTGTTTAAGGGTCCGGTCCATAGGACTGAAAAAAACAGGTGGACCGAACTGAACCAGACCATGGTCTGGTCTTTTTTCGGTTGCAGTTGCCCCAATTTGGGGTTGGTCCAGTTGCCAGTTGCCACATTTCAAAAATCTTTTAAAACTGTTCAAAGACCGGTTTAAATCTGTTGCAACCAGTTAAACAGTTAGTATGAAGGAAATATCAAAGTGAGATATTTATATAGTGTTTCAATATTACAGGCAGAGTATCCAATTAGTATGTTGTTAGTATGGAAAAAATATGAGAGTAAAATATTTATATAGTGTTTCAATATTGTGGGCAGAGTATTCAATTAGTATACTGCAACATTATACCATACTTTTTGAGGGCTATATTACATACTTCCATAATAGAAGCATGGTATGGGCTGACAGAAATTTAGACAGTATCTGAAGGGTATGATTTCTTGGAAATACATAATTTTAAAGTGAGGACTCAATACTGAAGAGAGAGTATTGAATTCATATTATAATACTAAACAGTATATTAAATAAATACTAGAGAAAGACTACTGAAAGCATATTTCAAAACTAAACAGAATCAGCATACCAGCCTGATACCAGTCCCTCAATAATATTGATGGTATCTAAGATTATTACTATGAAAGTACAGTGCAATAACAATAAGAGTAATCAGAAAGTATTAGAGTGATAACATAATGTTAATAAACAAGTATCATTCAAGTATAATAATATTAATCATAGAACACTTGGAGTACTAAAAAAGTATGAAATGAGATGATGATGGTACTAAAATAATATGAGAAAAGTATTATATAGGGGTACTAGGATCTGAAGATGAGATATTCCAGCTGTTTTTATAACAATAGGCCAAAAGTTCTGTATTTGGTCAAGAAGGCCTATCATTATGAAAACAGCTGGAATATCTGGGGATCAGTAGATTTGCAGGATCTGGATATAAGTACCTATGGATCTAGAGAACCTGTCAATGCATGAATATAAAGATTTGGATCTGTAAACCCATGGATGTAGAGATACTTGGATCTGAGAATCTGTGGTAGACATCTGAAGAACAGTGGATCCATGGATCCAAGGATGTAGAGATACTGGGATCTGAGGATCTGCAGATATTAGAGATGTGTAGATCTATGATTGCACCAGTATAAAGATCAGAAGATACATTGATTTGGATATGAAGATCTGAGGATCCATAGATCTGTGGAGATAGAGATATAAAGATCTTTGGTTTTTGAAAGTCAAATTGAAGTTTCATAAGATTCCTAGTTGAATGTAGAGATATCATAATTAATGGATGCTTAGATGTAGAGATACCAGGGTCTAAGGATCTGTGAATCTAG
>NW_001889902.1:260236-321016 GCF_000143565.1 Laccaria bicolor S238N-H82
ATATAAAAAATGAAAGTGCATTAGCAAGAATTGAACACTCAAGCTCATGAACACAATGACCAAGATACTCACACAATTAACCATTCAACCACACAGCCTTTAATATACAATGCAAACCAGTACTATATATTGCTGTGGCACTTGGCATGTTCTGCACGCTACACGTGCTGGTTGTTCATTGCCATGCTGGTCAAACACCAGTCGTCTTTCTTTTCTTGCCCCACCACCATCTGGTTCACAAAACCCACAGCCCACCACCCACCACCTTCATTCATGCACATCACACACAAATGACAACAACAACGCCACCACATAACAACAACAATGCCACCACACAACAACAACAACACCACCACATGACAATGACAACCCCAACCATCAATGTGTCGCCACCACGTCACCACCTCCTGCAGCTGAACAAGATTGATGGTGGATGGAGACAATGACATGCCATGTTGTCCAGATGGTGACAATGCATGACATCATCACCATCCACTGAGGTAAGTAGCCCACCACCCCCATTCCTTCATTCATACTAGTACCCCCACCCCTAGTGATGATGACGCCCCCACATGACACATTCTGCCAGCAAACGACACATACCACCCACAAGTGATGCATACAATGCATACTGCCCACGAACATTGCATACAGCCCCACCCAGCTATGACATGTCCACGTCGCGAACAAGCATGCACATAAGAAAACAAGCGTGCACATACAATGCCTCCATGTCCATGACACGGACTACCACCCATGGACAACATACACAACCACAACCACAACGTGTCCATGATCATGACCCCCACATACGAAAATGAGCAAAAACGAGTGCCCACATATGATAATGAGCAGACCACCCACCCATGAAGACGACCGCTGGCGTATGAAGATGACTGCCCTTCAGGATACCAGGTGAGTACTCACCATTGTTTCCCCCCCTCCATCCCCCCCTCCCATCACTCCAGTACATTCTTCCATCAATCCACTCCACTCCCTCCTTCACTTCCTTCCCCTCCATCACTCTACCACTCTCTCCCTACCACTTCCCTCTCCATCACTTTCCATCACACCCTCCCCCCTCTCTTCAACATTTAAAGTAGTAAAATACATTTATGTACTTCTATTCAATAAATAAATATACTTGAATTTTACTTGTTAATCGAGTTTAGAATTATTTTTACAGTAGTATAATCAGGTGCACAGGTGCCTAGGGGAGGTAACACATCTCCTCTCCCTGAGATATTCCTGGTCTCTGAGACCAGCGAGTCAGGTTGAGCAGAGTTGAACATTCCTCTCTCTTCCTCCTACCTCATCCTTCTGAGGTAGCGGTATCTTCCATTCACATTACAACTCTTAGTTGCATCAGATCAAATCCTCATTATTTCATCTCATGTCTACTGGCAATGTTGTTGATGCAACTCCTACTCTGCTTGGAACTCCTATTTCTGGTAGTAACGACGACACTACTCAAGGTGGTAACAATGGTGCAAGTGGACAACAGGATCAAATGAGGTTCTGGCAATCGCCAATCCTTGTCTCTGGAATCTGAGCAAATGCGAAATCGAACACTTGGGAATGTCCCAGTTTCTATCGCTGCTCTTGCTGCTTGCAACAAGGCAATCAAAGATTTCTGTGGCTCACAAATCTCGAAAGCCACAGCACTCAGCCGAATCTACACCACACTCATTGGCACATTACCTGAAGACCAGACAGGAGTCAAAGATGCCTTTGCACACTATATTGTCATCCTTGAAAACCATGAACACCACTTGTCCAAAGCCGAACGCCATGGCAACAGGGAATGTTCAAAATCACCCATTGAACAACAGATTGATGAAGAAGAACTATCTCGCCCAACTAAACATGCAAAACCCGATGAGTCTCAATACCCATGGATTATATCAGATTTCATCCATTCGGTCATTTTATCCCCTTCCCTCACAGCTACGCTGGACCTCCTCAAACTGTATGCAGTTGACCCTAAGGGCACAAAGTGTTCTCTCATCAACTCACCCACATGTCCTGAATTCCCTGACTCAGAATGGACGAACATTCTTGCAGGTCACACAGTCAACCTCGATGCAACTCTATGCTTGTGTTGCATACTATGACAGGATGTCAACGCCACTTTGGAACTCCTGTAAAACGA
Source organism: Laccaria bicolor S238N-H82 (assembly GCF_000143565.1). Classification (NCBI taxonomy): domain Eukaryota; kingdom Fungi; phylum Basidiomycota; class Agaricomycetes; order Agaricales; family Hydnangiaceae; genus Laccaria; species Laccaria bicolor. The sequence continues at coordinate 262,389 of NW_001889902.1, forward strand.
AAACACCCACTGTCAACCACCGATCTGCAAACTGTCATCTCTGCCATAGGATCTTCAACTTGTCATGATGACAAACTATTCCTCTCAATGCTAGAGACAGGTTTCCATGGCCTCATGTGTCTTGGAGAGATTACCTTCCCAGACAAAGTTGCACAGCGCAATTATCAGAAAGTCATTCTGCGGCACACCGTCAATATCACTGAAAAATCCTACTCATTTTGGCTGCATGGCCACAAGGCCAACCGCTTCTATGAAGGAAACCTGATTATTATTGAAAAGATAAACCTCCCAACCAACCCATACTCATTTTTTGCATCATACTTTCAATCACGAGACACCCTTCACCCATTAAAACCTGAACTTTGGTTGTGTGAGTCTGGCAGTGTGCCAACCCACTCCTGGTTCATGAAACAACTCTGCTGTTTCTTCCCTGCTGATATTGCAGGTCAATCTATGCATGCTGGAGGTGCCACTTCCCTTGCTGAAGCTGGTGTACCTCCCAACATCATTCAAGCAATTGGACAATGGGCATTGGATACCTTTCAGATCTACATCAGAAAGAATCCTGTTCTTCTCCAAGCTATGTTATTTGGGCACCCTGCCCACCAACCAGCTACGACCGTTTGCTTTATCGACTTTTTTCATTTAACATTGGACTATTTTCTCTCTGAATTGTACTATTTCAGATTTTTATCCTGGCCTCTCACAAACATTGCTCCACTCCACTCCACTCAACTTCTTTCTTCCTTTTTCAAAAGACACTTACATACTCTCCCCCCCTTCCCCTTCCCTCATTAACATTTATAGGTAATAGGACATTGAGGCCATAATATACATTTCTCGCAGGTTGCCCTCACATTGAGGCAACCCTGTGTTTGCCTATTATCTTTCATTTATACTCAAGATTACGGACCTTCTTCCACCCTTGCATGATTAGATAGAAATATCATAAAAAGTCATATTGATTTATCAGCATTCTTAAGTAACCTGACATCTGGCTAAAGTTGGGACTTGCCATAATTTGAACAAGGCAAAGTCCATGTTGAAACTGTGATCAAATCCATCTGGAGGCCACTTGGATTCCAGGTGGAGTCCATGTGGAGTCCAGATGGATTTTCAACAAAATTGTAGGGTGAGGTCTTTTCCAAATGGAGCCCAGATGGAATTATGGAGCCCATGTGGACTCCATCTGGAATCCGTGGGGGAGGGTAAAGTACACAAATCATCTTAACAATCAATCTGCAAAACCAAATCCAGATCGACCACCGACTTGAGGAAGGAAAGATCAGGACGAGCAAAACCAGATAGGAGGGAATCGTAAGACCAAAGCTTCAAGTGTGATGTGGTACAAGAGAAAGCCCTTCAAGTATGTAAGGTGGTACTATGCCATCCAAGTCGTCAGGTAAATCTGCTTAACAGTCAATCTGCAAAACCAAATTGAACTCAATCACCGACTTGAGGAAGGAAAGATCATGACAAGCAAAGAAGGAAAGTCCATATCAGGTTTTGCCCCCACAGGCATGCTATGTGGTTATGTGAAGCGTTCACTCTGAACTTCTCGCATAGCTGAAGCCAAGAGGGAAGGAGGAGGCAAGAATGGGTGGATCTGGGATCAACACCCATAAGTGAGCAATGAGCAGTTACAAGATACTCAGCTGGCCCAACATGATTATGCATACTGTAGGAAGTACAGATATACAAAGCACTACATGTAGTGCAAGAGGATGGCAAGACTGCTGACAAGATGGTGGTTCAAGACAAAAGATCAATATATTATGTAAGATATCCAAATCTAGCTATATACCACTGTTTGACTATGGCCTCTGGGCATTCCCTTCCAATCCTATATCACAGGTTATAACAACAACAGTGACAAACTACTGGTCCTACTGGACTTCTTGTGCTTGGAAATTTCTATTAGACTCCTAGTGGACTCCTAGTACTGGACTCCACTATACCAATTCCTAGTAGTTTGGGACCATTCCAGTAGGACTTTACCAGGACTCCACTAGGACTGGGACACAAAATTTGTATGGTGATCAGCCAACATAAAAATTGTCCCAGTCCTAGTCCAGTCTGGTAGGGATCCAGGAGTCCAGTAGGAATAGGTGGAGGAGTGTAAAGAGCTCCTGGATCTTCATGTGCACCTCTCAAAGCTATATATTGAAGTAACCAATTTAAATTTTGCAAGGTGGAATTTGAAAAAACTGGGATTAGAGAACCTGCCCCCAGCCTGCTATGACCTATGTTGTTGGTGCAACCCAGTTATTCATCTGAAGGCAGGGGTTGGGGGCTGCACTGCCCAACAGGCTTTGGACTTGGCACATACAGAGATTGTAATTCAATGAACCACCCTCAGAAAGCTTTCTCACTAACAACTGTGATACAAAATCTATCATATATGTAGATGTAGCAGTAATTTACACAAACATATAAAGATTGGAATTAAAAATGTACATGGGAATTGGGATGGAAGCTGTGTACTGAAACTGGGATTAAAGATGTGTACATTGGGTCCAGAGGGCGTGCCCCCAGTCAGCCATGACCCACAATGAAGGAACAGCCAAGCATCAGTGAGTGCTGTGCGATGGCATCAACATGGGTCTTAGGCTCATAGATATCCTAAGGAATTCTTAGGAAAAAAAGTCAGCCTAAGTCACCTGACATCTGGCTATCTTCCATAGCCAAACTCTGTTGCCCCCCAGTGGAATAACACTTGGAATCCCTTGTATCAATGTCTCATTCATCTATTCATAGCATCAATGCCAGTGATTCTCAACTCCCATTGACAGTTGCTCATCAGAGGCTCATGGTTTGGCTGTGTTTCCAAAGCCTATGTGGGCTTTGTAAATCAACATCGGTTTATTAGCTCTGTAGGCCATGATATGTACAAAGGCCTACAGTAGACCAACAATAAACTATTAAAATAAATCTCTGCTTGTCAAAAACCTGAGATGGGGACAAGATGATATCACAGTGATAACCATAAAATTGAAATATTCTTACTATGTCTATATCCACTTTTTGATCATGAGAACTTAGTGCCTGTATGACACTGGATGCAAGCCACATTAACTTGAACCAAATTATTGTAAAATAATTTAAAATAATTTTACAGTAACAATGCCTGAAAAAGTGTAAGATTATTGTGGTTTTTCTTTAGATAATACTATTGTTTGTCAAAGAAAATTCACAATAACTTTACAATTTTTCAGACATTGTTACCATAAAATGTTTTGGAATTTCTTTACAATAATTTGGTCCAAGTTAATGTGGCTTACATCCAGTGTAATCATAATAAATACTTTCAAAAGGAAAATACCTGTGCTAGGTAAATTGTAATATTTTTCCTTATCAGAGGCATTGCCCATTAATTTTTCATTGCTTTTCATTTCAAGGGTCAAAAGATAGAAGTAGCCAGTCAAAGTTGAGAACGTGGTAAATAGGGATGTTATAATAATGTTTGTGATATGTTGTGTAATGAATGAAAAGCTATAAAAGTGGTAAATAACAGGAGGGTGATGAAACACAATGATGAATGAAATATCACAAATGCTGGAACCAGATTATGGAATGTAGAGGTCCTTAAATGTGATCATTTAATGATGAAAAACACTGGCTCCAGTTTATACCATGAACAAAGTTTTTGAACTGAAGTAAAGTTGGATTGCAACCAATCACAGTAGTTGTTCTTGGCCAGAACAAACCAAATTTATTTTGCTGTGGCAGCCATAGGAGATAGGTATTATCTGTCAGCATGATCCAATTTTTTTGATGATGACAGAATTTTAACAATGGTATACCATAGGGATCACAAAAAAAAGTTTTATGCAACTCAGATATGGGAGTGTTCCCATTATCAGGATGTATGGGGGTGATTGGCAGTACAACAGGATTTCTTGAAGTGGCACAAGGGGAAAGACAAGACACTGAGAAGGGATTCGTAATTGCTGGACCTACCTCAGTATCCTCAACTGTCTTGTCACCAGATTCAGAGACAATGTGCCTGCCATCAGGAGAAAATGCACCAGAAGTAACTGTACCATGATGGCCTTTCAGAGGATCCATGACACTCTGACCTGTCTGAGCATCCCACACTCTAACTGTATTGTCCTGAGATCCAGAGACAATGTGCCTGCCATCAGGAGAAAATGCAACTGAAGTAACTGTACCATGATGGCCTTTGAGAGGATCCATGAGACTCTGACCTGTCTGAGCATCCCACACTCTAACTGTCCTGTCCCAAGATCCAGAGACAATGTACCTGCCATTGGGAGAAAATGCAACTGAAGCAACTATACCATCATGGCCTTTGAAAGGATCCATGACACTCTGACCTGTCTGAGCATCCCACACTCTGAGTGTCTTGTCCTCAGATCCAGAGACAATGTGCCTGCCATCAGGAGAAAATGCAACTGAAGTAACTGTACCATAATGGCCTTTAAGAGGATCCATGAGACTCTGACCTGTCTGAGCATCCCACACTCTGACTGTCTTGTCCCAAGATCCAGAGACAATGTGCCTGCCATCAGGAGAAAATCCAACTGAAGTAACAAGATTATCATGGCCATGGAGAATATCCCTGACACTCTGATCTGTCTGTGCATCCCATACTCTGACTGTCTTGTCCCAAGATCCAGAGACAATGTACCTGCCATCAAGAGAAAATGTAACTGGAGTAACTGTATCATCATGGCCTTTGAGAGGATCCATGACACTCTGACCTGTCTGAGCATCCCACACTCTGACTGTCTTGTCTGAAGATCCAGAGACAATGTGCCTGCCATCAGGAGAAAATGCAACTGAAGTAACTGTACCATCATGGCCTTTGAGAGGATCCATGACACTCTGACCTGTCTGAGCATCCCACACTCTAACTGTCTTGTCCCAAGATCCAGAGACAATGTGCCTGCCATCAGGAGAAAATGCAACTGAAGTAACCCAACCATCATGGCCTTTGAGAGGATCCATGACACTCTGACCTGTCTGAGCATCCCACACTCTAACTGTCTTGTCCTCAAGATCCAGAGACAATGTGCCTGCCATCAGGAGAAAATGCAACTGAAGTAACTGTACCATCATGGCCTTTGAGAGGATCCATGACACTCTGACCTGTCTGAGCATCCCACACTCTAACTATCTTGTCCCAAGATCCAGAGACAATGTGCCTGCCATCAGGAGAAAATCCAACTGAAGTAACACCACCATATGGCCTTTGAGAAGATCCATGACACTCTGACCTGTCTGAGCATCCCACACTCTAACTGTCTCATCATCAGATCCAGAGACAATGTGCCTGCCATCAGGAGAAAATCCAACTGAAGTAACTGTATCATCATGGCCTTTGAGAGGATCCATGACACTCTGACCTGTCTGAGCATCCCACACTCTAACTGTCTTGTCCCAAGATCCAGAGACAATGTGCCTGCCATCAGGAGAAAATCCAACTGAAGTAACACTACCATGATGGCCTTTGAGAGGATCCATGACACTCTGACCTGTCTGAGCATCCCACACTCTGACTGTCTCATCTGAAGATCCAGAGACAATGTGCCTGCCATCAGGAGAAAATGCAACTGAAGTAACTATACCATCATGGCCTTTGAGAGGATCCATGACACTCTGACCTGTCTGAGCATCCCACACTCTAACCATCTTGTCCCAAGATCCAGAGACAATGTGCCTGCCATCAGGAGAAAATCCAACTGAAGTAACACCACCATAGTGGCCTTTGAGAGGATCCATGACACTCTGACCTGTCTGAGCATCCCACACTCTAACTGTCTCATCATCAGATCCAGAGACAATGTGCCTGCCATCAGGAGAAAATCCAACTGAACTAACACTACCATCATGGCCTTTGAGAGGATCCATGGCACTCTGACCTGTCTGAGCATCCCACACTCTAACTGTCTCATCATCAGATCCAGAGACAATGTGCCTGCCATCAGGAGAAAATCCAACTGAACTAACACAGCATCATGGCCTTTGAGAGGATCCATGGCACTCTGACCTGTCTGAGCATCCCACACTCTAACTGTCTCATCATCAAGATCCAGAAACAATGTGCCTACCATCAGGAGAAAATGCAACTGAAGTCACTTTAGCATCATGGTCTGCAAGTCTGAGAACACATCTTTCTGACCAATGTTCCATTTGACCCATCTTCACAGTCAATGTCCTTTGAAATAGCTTCATATAATGTATAGAGACTTTCGAAATTTGTGGAGCAAATGGTAGTGCTGACAAATATATATGTGGCGCTGCAAGAGATATTGGTTCCAGGAATTCCATTACAAATCTACTTGCATCATTTGCAAAGTCAGATAAGCTGGGCTTCAAAACCTGTAATTTGTATTAGGATAATAGTAAATTTCATATATGCATAGCTTACTCTAATCCAACTTGCAGCTAACAACAGTAGTTGAGCAGCATGGTTCACTCTTTCCATCAGACTCATAACTTCAAGCCAGTGTAAAAGATGAACCATCAAAAATTCCTCCACTGCAGCCTGTACTTTCAGGTGTATCATTTCATCACAGTTCTTCTGCAAATAGCTGGCCCAGAAGTAGCTTGCATGATCCAAAGCTGTAGATTTCACTTTCTTGATATGGTCGTTCAACTCTGGCATGTCTTTGTTCAGAACATAGGATGTTTTTAAATCAAAGAAGTTGAATTTTAGGTTTGCATTCATAAATTTCAAGCAATAGCCAGCAAAGCAGAGACTGTTCAGTTGACCGTCTATCCAAAAATCTTTGGATCTCTTTGGATCCAGCAGAAAATCAGCAACTGACTGGTGACAAACATGCAAATAGCTTGCATCACTAATAGATAGAATTGGGCTAAGTTGACTGATTATTGAATTTAGCATTGCATCTTTGACTTCCAGAAGATCTTTTAGGTCTTCAATGTGAAGTGGATTCTTTGCAATAACAATTGAACCCAGAACCAATCTTAATGTTGTTTCCTCTGATTTTCTGAGACCTTGCAAAGCAACAGAAATGACCTGATGATACAAGCTGTCAACAGCATCAATTCCTTCCCCAGAGCCAGCAGAAATGATATCTAGCCTCTCTTCAGGATCACCTCCCTTATGCAAGATAAAGTCCATTGCAGATTTAGCCCAAATGAACAGCCCAGCAGCTTTTTTTACAAGAAGTGATACTTTGGCTGGACCAGGCCAATTTTGGGGCAACCTAGTTGCCTGAGAAAATCTTGCAATAAAGTATTTTTCCAGGTCATCAGAAGTCTGAGTAGATATCTCATGTCCAGTATGTAGATTATGGTGAACACTGACAGATTCTAGTGAAGACCAAATATCACCATAATGGCGACTTGTAATGAGGAGCTTCAAAGATTTAGGAAGGCAAGACCAGGATGTCAATGAAGGCAAGAGTTTCTCATATGAATCACACTCATCAAGAGCATCAATAACAATAAGAAGAGCCTTTTCTGAGGTTCTAAAAACCTCCCCTAGTGGCTGGGCAATAAAGTGCTCAAATTGCATAGAAATATCAAAGCCTCTGATGTTAGCTTTTTGAGTCTCCAGTGCCTGAGCTATAGCCTTTTTGAGATCATTGGATCCTAGAGCAAGGTCCAAAGCAAGACGTCTCCATAAGTTATCTGGGTCCCGAAGCTCAGCTTCATCACGGTGGAAAAAAAATTGCCCAGAAAAACAGTGAAAGCCAGCAACCACAGTTGAAGCAATTGTTGTCTTTCCAGAACCAGGACTGCCAGAAAGCCAGAAGATGTTATGCATATCAAGATCATCAAGCCATGTTTGGATATCATGAAGCACATCCAGTCAGGTTCCAGGCATGCATCTCTCTCTTACTTTGCCATGTGATGGAGCTCTAAGCTCTTGCAGCCATTTTTCCACCTGTATTGTTTGTTGATGATATAAGCTGGTGATAAATTTTTGACTTACCTTTAACTGATCTGCTGCATCTGCTATCTTGGCTTCAATTTCCCTGTTGTCATTGATATTGATCTATAGTAGATCAATGGTTTTGAGAAGAGGCATTTTAAACAAGTCAATCACTTACAGTATTTGCAGAATTGAATACACTATCATTGATTTGAAAATCATGTGCCTGATTAAGCACATTTACCTGAGGTACTTCATGAAAAAAATAATAAGCTATCAAGCAATAGTATTGGGGTACAAGTGTGTACATACCATTTTCCGTAGCTGCAGGCCTTTCAACAATATTCTCCCTCTTGATAGCCTTGGTGGCCTCTGGTGTTCTAGTATCTTCCAAAATCTCCCTCTCCTTGGCATCTGTACAATTTAAGAAAGAATATCAAGTTAAATATCTACAACTTGACTTACTTGCTTTTTGCAAACTTCCCTCGACACCAACCCCAAGAGAGGCCTGAAAGTTAGGCTGAATAATCAAGCAAATGTGATGATTTAGAACAGTTTATGTACATCAAACCTCATGATGCTTACAAGTGCATTCAGCCTGGCCTGGAATCCCTCAATTTGTTCTGGATCTTTTCTAAAATTGGCTACTCTCTTGAATGAGGTCTGTTGTTGGATCTTCATCACATTTTCTTTCATATGATCCAAAATGCTAGTGCATGACTTCAATCAAGGAATTCTCCACAATAAAGCTGTCAAAACCACGCACCCTTTCAGATTCTCAACATTTGATTGCAAAGTCAATGGAATTCGACTCTCGTTGTATTGACAGATAGCCTGAACAATCTCCTCGACCTTCCGAATGAGACTCCCCGAAAAAGCGGCCCAATCCTTCTTATTGATCTTGAATTTCTGTGGCCATCACATAGATAGACGTAGCGGAATGATTACAGTAAGGATACACACCTTGACGATTCCGATTATGGCCAATGCCTCAACGACAGCCGCCTTCAGAGGTGGAAAGGTGTCGCCAGACGCAGCGACAACCTCGAGTGCAGGAAGGCCACCTACGCTGATCGCTTGCAGAAGGTCGTTTCCCGCAAGATTCAACCCTGTAATGTTCATATTGTTGGTGTTGTTGGTACTGATAGTCTCGTTTGCGGTCATGATGATGGTGGTTGATAACAGGAATGGTTAGAGCGTCAATTGGCACAGTGCTGCAGTGTGTTGTAGTCATGTGACCACTATGAACATAAGTAGTACGGCAAGTAATATTAATCTTCTGGCTCTACGTTACCATCGAAGGCCAGTTTCTACCCTAAAGCACGGATCTACCTGTGCGCAAATTGACACCCTCCTCAAATAGAGTTACCCCCTTTTCGCTATCAAAGTGTTAGGCTTGTTCCATTGCCCACCCACAAAACAAACAGGACCACTGCACTCGCAAATCACGTCCTTCCACAGCACAAGAAGTATGATGTATGGTGAACGAAAAGCAAGCTAAACCACGCATGTCTGCTGCAGCATACGGATCTTCCCCCTTCGTCCGTTCATTCGTTACTGAGAAGCCACACTGGCACCACTCCACAACGCAGACGAAATCCACCTGCTGCTGCATACACGGGGCTGGATAGTTCAGTACGTCGCCGCTCTATCCCTTCTGACTCTTCTTTTGCTAATCGACTGCAGCTGTAAACTACGACAAGTTTTCACCTACACAAGAGGCTCCCTTAGGTTGCGAAAGTCTGAACGCTGGCTGGAAGATGCTTGCTTGCCCTCTGCCGACTCTTCTTAGTAGCGGGCCTTCCTCTTCACGTGTCCGCGTTTCCGATGGTTCAAAGTACTGCTGGCATGTGGCGCCAGGTACGTAAAGCATTTATAACCTCTTTGAAACTTTTGAAGAGATGGTCAGCTAATAAGTCACCGACTAGGTCTCTGTGCTACTTTGACTCTCGACGTCTTACGCGCCATGCTCCACCATATCCTTCACCAAGTTTTCGTCGACTTCATGGCCGATCGCGAAGAGCAGATGGCGTCGTCTCTCGGTTATCCTGAGCGACTTGCAGCCATATCTCGCTTCTCATTCGTCCATATGCTCTCGTTCATTTCGGCGACGTAGGGGAGGATTGGTGGGAGCGTTAGTAGGAAGCCGCTGGGAGGGAAAAAAGCCCTGTTGCGTTGTGACGTGTGGGTCTCCTTCATTCGTCGTTAATTCCTACTGAAATCAGACGTACGCAGCGGTACCTCCAGGAGCGGCGATTCCGGGCCACTATACTCTTCCACCTGCAGCTAGACTACATACATCGAGCCTACATTCGCCGCAGGTTGGTATTCCTGATTGATATCTCTATGACTTGCAGGACTAACAGCAAGTCGCACAGGGAAGGGAAACCCAGCCAAACGTCTTGTTACCCAACCAAGATGGCTGGAATACTGTTGACCTCCAACGTCCCAACATCATGTCCAAGCTATTCTTCCGAGGAGCCGTGCTCATAAACCGTTCTTCCTCCGGGCCAAGAAGTGGGATTCCTTATATCTAGAGTGTCGCCATCCAAGAAGGTGGTTATTCTGCTGTAGCTGATTGGGCACTGGTACCGAGGTGGACTTAAACCATTGCTAGATCCTTTATCATCATCTTTCCCCCCGTCCTTCTCCGCACCCTGTAACTTTTTTGGTAGCAAAGTGGGTCACCTGCGCTGACTCGATATCAAGCGCTGAACCGGTCAATGTTTTCTCATTCGTCTACAACCTCTGTCGCGCATATCTGATTGATACTGGAGCAGAAATTCATGTTTTATAAGTAGCGCAGAAGTTGTACACGATACCAATGGGCGTTGCGTACATTCTGCGCAGTAAGTTGTATTACGACCTCTCAAAGAAATGCTAACCCAAGATGGACCAACTTCCATACCCTACAAACGGAGAGAGTGAATTATGACCAGCTGAGAGCGGAGACCATAACGTGGGTCTAACATACATGCATGAGTCAGGACAGAAAGGGAGAACCAAAAAGACGGACCACAGGTGTCCTGTTGTGAGTGTGAATGGCCTAGCAAACTGAGATCAACAGGGAGACCAGTGTCACATTTGCTCGTAACACGGGAAGAGAGGATAGTGGGGGTCAAAAGGCGTTTCAAGAATCCGGAGGTTGATAAGGGTAGTCATTCTGTCAAAGGGATGTTGTTATTCGTATCATCGGGGAATAATCCAAGAGACTCACATTGCAGATAGGATCTCCACAGCACAGAGATTGTTTACTGCCGTCCTTAATTCCATCTAGAAACTGAAAGGGTAGGAGAGGTTCGTCAAATCCCCCGTCGATCACCAATGTAAGCAAAGGTAGCGGCTACAGGGAATGGAAGTTGAATGGTGGAAGATGAAAGAACCAGGGCAGCAGAGTATCGTACTTACACCTGCTAGAAGGACACAGGGCGTAGCGCCCTCCAAAAACTTCGCCACCGACAGAGACAACCATCGCTCTTAATCGCCACCCCCAATCTCCCGGGACCGCATCCTCAATCCAAGCAAGAACGGCGTAAGCACAAACGGCAGGATTCTACTCTGGCCTGCGGTCAGCTCGGCCGCTCAGAGTCGACCACCAAGTACTTGTTTTCAAGGTAATGAGCGGATTTGACGAATCTTGTACAGCAGCCCAGAGCTGGTCACAGGTAGGAGAAGGGAAGAGAAGGTCGGGGAAAGGAATGAGCCCTTGCCCGTCTTGTGGGAAAGAATCGAAGAGGGCATGAGGAATGAGAACGAGGTGAACTTTGTGGGTCTGTATGCCGGTGTCAGGAACGTGTTTTGGAAAAAAGAGAAGGGTGAAAAGAGAAAAGGACGTACGCCATGCTTCACCAGAGCGCAGAACTAGTCAAAGAGCCCACTTCCTCCCCTTCCATCGCTACGTTCCCTTCAAATATACCGCGTCCTCTCGGTTTTGCGGATGGACCACAACGAGGAAGAGGGCATGATGACGACAGACGGAAAAGTTCGGAACCTTTTTTGTTCACTTGGCACATGTAGGCGACGCGGCGGCTGGAGATGGACGTTGAAACTTTTGCTTATGAAAGGTCAAAAATCTGGAGCGGCATGCCGAGTCGAGAAGATGCGATAACACTTTCGTGGGTCGGAGGGTTGAAGGTTGAGCGGCCTGGAGTGAATTTCGGTGGCAAGTGCGGAATACTGCAATGAGATCAAGTTGCGTAGGCCACAAGACGGCGATCCTCTTGCACGCCTAAATGGAAGATGTTGCGCAATCGGTTTTATACGGCGAATCCTCTGCGAAAAGCACATTAGGGGATGGAAGAGCACGGTTCCCGTCGAGAGTGGCTGAGGGTGGCCTCTAGAATCGTACTTCATAAAACGGGCAACCGTGGCTCCTCCAGGAGCCGAGCACCGTAACTTGACAGGAAGCAGCACATTGGCAGCACAAGCAGGTTGAGAAAGACCGAAATCACGTGTTGCTGCTTTCACTCCCTGATGACACCAAGCTTTACCCTGCTGCGGCGATACTTAGGAAGTCTACCGCAACGGACATCACCGTCCAATAACGCAAAGGGGAACGGAAGAGGCAGGTCGAAATTCTCGTCCAGCAGGACGCGTAGCTTTCATACGTCGGCAGGTTTGTAGAATTATCGGGAATAGTACCGTACCGAACTCATTGGCGTTTTGCAGTTTTCCAACACTCCGGAATCAATAGACCACCGCCTGGTACTGGGTGCGCTTCGTTCCTCCATTTCCGCTACCATCGCTCTAATTGTGTAGGGCATCTTCGCAGCATTAAAGTCTATTTTAAGGACTCAAAGGGGAATTTACTGAAAACGGTGGAGGCCAACGAAGGTGATGATATCCTAGCCATGGCCCATGAGTACGATATAGATCTTGAAGGTGCGTGGTCATTACCTATCGATCTCAGAACCGAATCATAACTCATTTTTCATCCGTGATCCCCATTCAACAACCTACGCCTTCCCTCAGGAGCTTGCGAAGGCTCGGTAGCTTGCTCCACCTGCCATGTCATCCTACCACCGGAGTACTATGATCTCCTACCCGAACCGGAAGACGACGAGAACGACATGCTCGACATGGCGTTCGGCCTCACGGATACCAGCCGATTAGGATGTCAGGTTAAGCTTACACGAGAGCTTGACGGACTTACTGCGACGTTACCCTCTGCCACGCGGAATATGTTTGTCGACGGTACATAGATCGCTACCTCTAGCAGAGTGGTAACTTCTTCCCTCTGCTATCTATGGAAGTTGCTGATAATCCGATTTTCATCCTTAGGGAAGAAGGCATCTCACTGACAGATTCCATGGTCTATTCTGTTACTATTTATTTACCCAGAGAATGGTTGGTTGCAAGCAGTCGAAAGTTGGCAAAGCATCATTTTTCATCCGTTAATCTTCGTCCTGATTCACTGGATATTGTGCTTCAGTTCAATCCTGGTAAGTCAGCCTCTAGGCAAGCCTCAAGGACTCACATAGGTTGGACGAAGGTCTTCCTATGCACCTCAGACTCGTACGATTGGCAGACTCATCTTCGACATCATCGCGCCGTCACTGTGAGGTTGTTTGACTGCGTCAGGGTGAGATTTGTTTTCCCGCTCATCTCCATCCGCCGAGATCATCTGAGATCCTTGACTTCTCAAGCTTCAAGCATGACGCATTCTTAACAGGTGCCATGCACTGACTCCCGCTTTCTTCATGATGAGTCGCTTATCGAAAGTTGTCACAGTGTTGATAATAGATATGGAATCTGTCATGGTGCAGGCCCCAGGGTGATCCCGCCGCAGAGTTACCTAAGTAACCTGCAGGGTCAGTTTTGGCCTTTCAGATCTGGCAATCTTCAGCTATAATTTGGTCTCTCGATCACGCTGAATAAAGAGGCACAGGGTGTTGCGCGCCTACGTCTCCTTCCCAACATCCCCCCCCCCCCCCACCTTGATGCAAGATGCTGCAAGCGACGCTATCGTCCTCCAATAAACAGGGTCTTAGAGATTCTCGTCCAGTACGTCTTCAAAGCTACGTCCTACTACTAAGGATGGTTGACTCAATGGTTTGCGGTGTAGCTCCTTCCCATCGTAGACTTGACAGCGAACAACGCTGGCGAACCGTTCATAAAACCCCTACAAATTCCTTCCATCACGTTGTCCTCCGATGGTTCTCTCGCATCTCGGCGTCTTAGCTCAACACCCGGAAGGAAGCCTTTACGTTCATCACCTTTAGCTGGGCCATCAGTCTCGCCCCTTATCATCATCGATGACGCCGACCATGATAATCAGTCAGACACTCTCAAACTCTCCAAGCCAGAGGTGATCGCGTTTCCTCAAATCCCCGAGAAAACATTGGTCCCGAGATCGAAGTCTTTCGAGGGCATCATGCCTATCCATGATTATTGCATTTCGATGGCCCGGGACGCTTCACCAAACTCAACCTTGTCGCCGTTGGATACGTTGCGTCGTCGGGAGAAACACAAATCACAGCGCCCACAGCGCCCACGGAGCGCTCACTCTCCCACAGACGCCTATAATTTTTCTCCCTCGCGGGACTGTTCAGAATCCGCTACTGACGATAGCGCCCGTCGTTGCATGACCTCCTCTGGCCCCTCCTCACGTCGACCTCACTCCTTTTACATAGATCCAACTGCTATCCCTAACGGGCCACATCATCTCCCGGGCTCCGAACCGCATTCACCTCCCTTACCTACCGACAATTCGTGGTACATTGCCTCCCCTTACGACGTTACACCTCGCTTTACTAGATTAGGCCTCGCTTCTTCGGGTGTGGTCCTCCCAGTTTCTGCAAAGGCGCATCGTCCTGGCAAACCCTCGACCTTACGCTTACATTCTTCCCCCTCCTTAAGTACCCTGATACCTCGATCCACGATACCAAACAAACGTGTCAAAAGCGCTGGATCGACTCCTTCAAACTCTGTCCTCCATTTGACGAGCAGCACACCAAGTCTAACTCTGTCGTCTAGCAACGAGTCAGTCACCGACAGTGGCCCACCGACACCCAGCCCCACGAGTATGACGGATCTTTCAGCACCCACTGGCACCTTTGCGAGCACGACGGACGTTTCACTGTCGCAGACATCAGACCATCAAGGACGACGAAAGTTCTCATTCTCCCGCATGCGGAAGAGCTCTTTGCGTCGTGTTAAAAGCCTCTGCTTCAAGTCTACACACACGAATCCTTACCCATCCTTTGAAAAGGAGATCGTTCTCGCTGGTAGCCCACATGAACCTTTTGTCCTATCGCAGGCTGTCGACTCTAGCACTCCTAATAAGACGAGTTTCCTTGACGTGGAGGAGTTGGCGGTTCGAAATGAGCCGCAGTCCACCCTCAAGCCTGAGCCCTTACCGAGTAGAAGAGGTACGATCAAGAGGATGTGGAAGTCGTTGGCTGGTGGCGGTAGAAATCGCTCTTGAACCTGAGTGATTTGGACTTGAATGTGCATATATTATTTGTATCTATAATTACACTCGTTTGATAGAATTCTCCAACCTACTATCATATTCCCTGGATTTTGTATACTTACACCCGCCGTACAATACCAAGTTCCCTTTGTCTTGCTTTCACGAAAACATACTACAAAAACCTTGCAATAAGCTCTTACATTTCTTCAAAGCACGAGCATAAAGGTGAGTATAGTCATAATGAATACTAATGGACAATAGGAGTATAGAGTTCAAAAGTTTGCATTACGTGGTCACCATAGTAGCACGCGAGCAACCAATTCAAGAACACATTCAACAGAATCAAGCTGCAGCCGAGCCAAACGGCAACATCCCGTTCCCCCGCTCCGGATCAGACATCCTCAACACTCGCACAGTAGGTCCAAGGTGGATGTTGGTCATGTCTTGAGGCGTGATGAGGATGTACTGCTTCTTGTCGGAAGAGTTCGCAGTATCAATCTACATGGGTACCAACGACATCAGCCACAAACCATTGGAAGAGGAGAAAGGTCAACGCACCATCATCTTCATACTAATACGACGATTCACAGCATCCATGAAAACGTCAAACTCATCTACAAACCACATTAACAACCTCGTTAAGGGACTCTGAAAGAAATCTTACCCAAACACCGCAAAGGACATCCAATTGACTCCCAGAGCGACAGCAACAAGCAAATCGTCGAAAACGACTTTTCGCCACCACTCAACGAGCGCGGATCCTTATCCTTCGATCCCTGCGTCAACGTCTGGTCATCCGTTTGTACCTACGCTCACCAGCACCATCAGTACTCCAAATCTTCCTATAGAGGAGGCGACTTACCCGCAACATCAAAGTTTGGGCATCATGGTTAAACAACACCTTTCCATAATACCCTCTCTGCGAAAGATGGAACGCAAACACAAGTTTACACCTCAACGCGATGTGCCTCCGGAACTCTTGCCACTTGACCAGCCGGGTGATCAGAGAAGCTTTGAGTGCCTTGTTGAGCTGTGCCATGTGCTTGAGCGCCTTGTCCGCAATTTCGAGTTGTTCCCTCGTCTTGTTGACTTCTTTAGCCATCTCTTCAACCGAGGCACCGTGTCTACCAGAGCTCATCAGATAAATTGACGATGGTAGAACCTATGAAACTCACCTCCGCTCACGCTCCTTCAAAGCAGCCTGAACAGACTCATAAAGCCTCTGAACTTCCGCCTGCGGACGAGGATTCTCCACACGTTCACAATACTCTGCCGCTTTCGCAGTCCAATTCTACATCCCCAGTAACACCAAATCAGCGTCCGTCAACCCCGGAGGTGTGTCCGAGAAAACCAACCTGGAACTCTTCCTGAAGAACAGCGGCGACCTCCTCAATAGCTGCAACTTTTTTCTTTTCGTCTGCCAACTTTGTCTCGTAATGGATCTTGTTATTCTGGGCCTTCAACCGCACCTCGCCCGCGTTCTCCGTTCTCATCTACAAGTCATGTTTAGCACGCCTACTCCTGCGGGAAAGACAGGGAAGGCTCCCTCACCTGAGCATCGTTCCTCTTCTGCTGGAAACTCGCAATCTTCTCTTTGACCTCATTCAACGTAGTCTGCAGCTCCTTCTGCACCTCGTCCACTTCGTTCTTTCGGGCCATGACGTCCGTAAACTGGGCTTTGATATTGTTCTTCTCTTCTTCCGCTTCCTACGTGGATACCTCAGAATCAGCCAACGTTTCTCTCTTTAGATCATTGACACGACGAACCTCCTTGGCAGCTTCATAGCCCGCCATACCAGCTGGTAAGTCATCATTGGCCTCCTGCTGGAGGCTATGCAACTTTGACTTGGCAGTGCGGACTTCCCCATTCGCGCGCTGTTCCTCCCCCTACGAGACCCTATCATCAGTCAACGCCCGGATAAAGGGGGGAGAAAACCACACCCCAACCCTGTCAATTGCCTTCCTCTTCTCTGAGTACACCTGCTTGAAACGATCATAATCTTGCTGAATACCAGCGAGCTCTCGCTGGTGTTGTTCTTTCTGGTTATTGTAATGTCTTGTACACCTCTATCAGCCCGAGACGACTTGACACAAGGGACAGAACAACCCACCGAATCTCAGAAGCAGTGTCCCGTCCAGTCAACAAGAGATTCATGGCGCCCTGCAATCCTCTCATATTCAACGGCGAACTAGCCACCCCTCCTTCCCTGTTTTCTCCATGATCAATACACCTTGTAAGCACCTAGAAGGAAAGAAAGGAACACGCCAAAAGAAAGAAAGTACACCTCGCGCGTAGCGAGAGTACAACACCCAAAGAGAACGTAACACCTTCCCCCAAAAAAGACAAGAAAGACAGAAAAAGAGAGATACCCACCTGAACACACGAACACTAAACCCATCAGCAGACCAAGCCGTACCGCCCCTCCCTAGACTCATCAAAGCCTGCTGTGCCTCCTTGCGAGTATTGGCAAGTATCTGCTGTTCGATGTGCGCTTGATTGATCATGATTCGGAGGACGTAGGGATCTGAGATCTGTTGAGGAAAAGAGTTAGCGTACGAGGAAGGTTAATGGAGAAAGGAAGGGAGAGCGAGGGAGGGAGAAAGGAAGGGAATGTCGGAAGGGAAGGTGGGGAAAGGGGAAGGGGAAAGGGAGAGGGGAGGCAAGGGGAAAGCGAAGGTGGGGAAGCGAAGGTGGGGAAAGTGAAGGGAAGCTGGGAAGAGGGAATGGGGAGAGCAACGTCATTGTAGCAGGAAAAGCAAAGGATGGTCAACGTATAGAAGAAAGGTAAGCGAAGGAAATGCAAGGTGGAAGCAGGCAACGAGGAGTAAACAGAGAGGGACGGAACACGAACCTCAAGCGCCCTAAGAACAGTCAAATAATTCTCAGGCGGTTCCCCACTCTTATAATCAAACAAATCCTTCTCAAAGATGATGATCAACGTCCCGGTACTAAACAACAAAAGTCAGCATTTTTCTTCAATTAAAACAAAAAAAAAAAAGAGGAAGAAGCAAAAGCCAAAACGAACACGCAACAGCCCAGCTAAAGATCAACGAAAGAAAACGCAAAAAAAAAAAAAAACTCACTTCCCAAACTCCCCCAAAACCCTCTTAACCCCCTCCCGATCCCTCGCATCCGTAACAGCAAACGCAGTCAAATACCCGCCCAACTGGACCCTCAATATCTCACCCCACTTCTCCGGATCCCGCGCCTTCACATGAACACCCAACGGCCCAATCGGTACGTCCCCAAACCACTTCATCCCCGCTATCCTCCTCACAACTTCCTTAATATTCTTCCCATACGGCATAAGCGCATCGGCATCGTTTTTCCGTGCTTGCGAAACCATATTATCGCACTCTGTGATTTTTTGGCGGAGTTCAGTAAGCCGAGGTTCCAATTGGACCCCGGCGGATTTGGCGGTGTCTGCTTCGACTGCTAGCTCCTTTTTTTGAAGCATAAGTTGACGATGCTTTTCTTCGGCGGCGCTAACTTCCGCTCGGAGTTCTTCAAGTCGAAGTTGGACTTGTTCGTGTCTTGCTTGAGTGTGTACCGCCATTTTACGTGCTTCTTCCGCGATCTTTTCTTCCAGTTCGGTGATTTGGCGGTTGGTCGCTTTGATGCTTGCGTCCATTGTCTTCAGGTCGGCCTGCGTGTTTTTCATTAGCATATATATCACAAAAGGACTAAGAAAGTAAGAAACGTACAGTATACTCCCCCAACTTGACTCTATTCCCCCTCATCTCATTCTGCAACCTCGTCCTCTCATCCGTAAGATGATCCATAGTCCCAAGCGCATGAAACTCAGCCTCGTAAGCCGTAACCTGCTCCTCAGCAACATCCAACGCTTTCTACAAAACCACATCAGCTTCCTTCCACCCCCAAATGAACGAAAGAAAGAAAACCCACCTGCGCATCCTTAATACTCTCCTCAATCCTCGGCAACCTCCTACCAGCCTTCGCAACC
The DNA here is from genome assembly GCF_000143565.1 of Laccaria bicolor S238N-H82. NCBI lineage: Eukaryota > Fungi > Basidiomycota > Agaricomycetes > Agaricales > Hydnangiaceae > Laccaria > Laccaria bicolor. The sequence goes on from NW_001889902.1 coordinate 281,635, forward strand.
TCCCCAATCTTACTCGTCATCTCCTCCTCCTTCTTCTTAACATGCGACCACGCCAACTCTTTCTTCAAATCATCCAACTTCTGTTTTTGTTCCCTGGCTTTAGCAGCTTCCTGATACCGCGCTGAAGCCTCTGCGAAGCGCGTACGAAGATCAGGTAATGCTTCCTTTTTTTGCGCGAGGACTTTGGCGGTTTGTGTGATGTTTTCGAGGCATGTGTCGTATTCGTCTGAGAGCTGGGAGAGTTGGGTGCCTCGGAGGAAGAACTGGGTGTGTGTTAGCACAAGTTCATAGTAGCGGGAGAGAGACGGACCTTGTATTTATCCTGAGGATGACTAGCGCTCAAGAACTGTCTCGCAGAATCTACATCTTCATCAGCCTTTCTTGAAAACACAGAAAGAAAGAAGAAACACTCACCCTGCGTCAACACATTCATCGGATTATCCACCTGAATATTCATATGATCGCAAATCGCAGCAAGCTCTTCCTTCTTCGTACTAATCACCTTTCCATCCTTACTCTTAATCTTCCAAGACGACCCGCCCTCTTTCGTGAATCTACGAGTGATGACGATGGTCTTGCCGTATTCGGAGGGTTTGAAAGCTTCTTCGCCTTGGTTTTTTAGGTGGACTGTTACTTCTGAGACGCTGCAAGTAGGGGTGTTAGTAGGGAGGGTAGGGGAGGAGGAAGAACGCACCTTTGGCCTTCGCGGATGAAAGACTTGATCCCGTTTCCTCGGCCGGTAGAGTTGGCTTTGCCGCCTAGAGCGACGGTGAGTGCGGATAAGGCTGCGCTTTTGCCACCTAGATAAACCAGAGTCAGTATCTGCTAAGGCGTATACGCGGCCGCGACGAAGTGCTTACTCCCGTTATGCCCTACAACAAAGTTATGGGATTGAGTCTCAGCACAACATGAAAGAAAAGAACAAACCGATGATAAAGTTGATCTGGGGACCGAAATGAAAGGTGAGGTACTTGTGGCACATGAACTGGTGCATTTCGATGTATTCGATTATACCGTACTCCGCGACTCCCTACGCGGAAAAACGTCAGCTCAACATTCAAGATAACAGGAAAAGCAAAGGGGACTAACACCCTGAACATGCCGCTTCGACTCCAACTTTGCCCTAATCTTATCCCCATTCTGCGCTTCGAACTGTTCATCTTCTTCCTCTTCATCTTCCTCTCCCCCCGCCCCGCCGCCTTGGGTGTCGTTGCCCCCAGTCGACCGACGACCCTGTCGGACCCTCTGAAGTTCTTGTTCTTGTTCTTCGTCATCGATCTCTTCATCTTCTCCGTCAAGGGTAAGGTCCTCGATGCGTTGTTTCCCCTTCCGAACACGCGTCTGAGTTTGGGTGGGTGGCACGTCGTCAATTTCAACCCCGTCATCACTACCCTCCTCCGTCCTGGCGCGTTTCGCGGAAGAGGAAGGACCTCCGTCGTCTGAGTCGTCGTTTTGCGCTGCGCGACGTTTGGGCATCGCGTCAATTGAACTTGAAGAGGTGGTGGTGGTGGTTCGAGTCAGGGCGCGTGTCAGGAGACGCGTCTCTAAATTTCGACGACCAAACAAGTACACATATAGTGATAAAACCCAAACTGTAAATTCTGAATTACATTGCGATTATGAGGTCCCTCACGAAAATAAAACGCGGGATAATGTCAAGTGCTATTCCGCTTATGCATATACCATAGAGGTAAGTGGTGTCGATTTCTCTGGCGTTTGACCCCGCCAAATTTCAGGGGCAGCGTGACACGATTAGGGTTCGCTTGTCACTCTGCCCAAATGCCTCACCCTGGCCTGAGCTCCTCTGAGCTCTCCATCTTGACGCATTCGAACACTTCCAGAGCTCACCATAACCTTCCCATCCATAGCTCATATTTGGAGGGAGTGTAGCCTACATGGATTGCCAAATTTGAGAGCAAGAGACTGAGAATTAAGATAAGAAACTTTCTTATCTCAAGAAAGCGAAGGACTGCAATGTAAACGAGAATTCAGAGAGGGCCAAATGGAAATGTGGCGCCTTTAGTCGGCTGACCCTTGAGGTGACTTCGAATTTCACCGCAGATCATGATCGTAAGGCCGGTGCGTTCGGAGTGCTCCCGTGAGCCGATGGTCGGTGAGTTATCGAAATCGCGGTTAGAAAAGGCAAGGTTATGCACAAGGATAATTCAAAACATGTACCAGGACGAGGAAGCCCGTGAAGTCGGTGATAGTATCCAATTGCAACGGATACATCGGCGACGCCCAGAATACCTATATGATGGCTGACACTGATGCGTCTATTCTGAATTCGGTGATGGGTGCACGTGTGAGAAACAACAACGCACCTTGTGCTCGTGGGTCATCCTCTTCTTTTCCTTCCTTCTTCTCATTTTCTCGTCTTGTTTCCCTTCCACTCTTTGACTGAACCCCACATTCCTTTACATCCTACAAGCTACTACGTAATGTCTCTAGCCGGTCGACCCCCGTACGCAACCGACGAACCCGACTCTTTCTACGAGTCCGCGCCTACACCAAGACGTAACCCTCTTCCAAAACCTGAAGACCCCAACAAGAGAACGTCAGCATACAACATGTTCGTCTTCTCTATCCCTCCAAAAACCAGCTAACCCACTTCTTAGGTACGACAGCTACCTCTCCGAAGCCGACAAATCCCTCTCTCCCCCCTCCGAGTCTCAACCCAACAGAAACTCGGGCGTCAGCAACCTAGGCATGGGTCTGCTGAACATGGCAGACGACTCTGACTCTGATGACGACTCCGAGGACGAAGCTGAGCAGAGACGAAAGAGGGTAGCTGCTGCTTCCGCTGGAAGCTCCCCGTCCAAGCACGCAGCCTTGGCAGCCGCCACGCAGTCCCCCTCTCCTACGCGTCGTCAGCCGTCTCCTACGCAGCAGCACACCGCATCTCAGCCGCGGCAGCAGCAGCAACAACAACAGCGGCCCCCTCAGCAGCAACAACGGCCTCCTCAGCAGCAGCAGCCCCCCCAACAGGAACAACAACGGCCTCCTCAGCAGCAACAACAACAACCCCGTCCTCCTCAATCACCTCCTGGGCAACCCCGCCCCCTCCAACCAATCGCAGCCCCGCGACCAGGCTACGCAGCCCCAATAGCCGCCCTCAACCTCGCCCAACCACCCCCCTCCCTCCCTCCCACAGGCCTAGGCCGCCTCCCTCCATCTGCAAACCCCTTCGACCCCCCCGCACCACCCTTCCCCTCCTCCCCCTCCCCATCCACTCCACACCCCCTCCAACCACCAATGACACCTATCAAACCCATCTTCGCTCTCCCCTCCTCTTCCCCTTCTTCCCCTTCTTCAAGCGGTGGGGGCGGAGGTCCAGCGGTAACTTTCACAACACAACCAACCCCGCGCAAACCCATCATCCGCTCAAACTCCGAAGACCCACTCCTTCCTGGCCGAGGCGAAAAAGGGGACGATTTCTGGCGTCGGTTCTCCATGATCGCAAAGGAAGAACTCGCAAAACCACGAGGCGCAAAGGATTCTTCGTGGTTGAAGAAAACCCAAAATGGGCATGGGAGGATGAATAGATGGGTTGGTATCGTTTCTGTGTTGTTGATTATATGTATAGTGGCTGCTGTGGGGTTGGGTGTTTATTTTAATCGGAATGCTCCTGGACATCAGCAGCCGAAGGTGTTTGGAGGGAGTGCGGATGAGGTTGGGAGTTCTGTGCCTGGTACTCCGAGTGCCAGTGCCAGTGTGAGTGCGAGTGGGACGGGGAAGAGTGGAGGGACGACGAGCAGCAGTTTGCATGTCAGTCCGACGTTTACTGTTGCGAGACGGGAGGAGGAGGGAGCACAGCCGACGATTACGGGTGTGCCTGCGAGGCGGCATAGGATGTATAGGAGGAAGGCGGGCGTGGTTGGGTATTAACGTGCCTTGCGTTCCCCTCCAGGCCTTCAACCTCTTTTCCCTTCCCCTCGCCCGACCAACCGACCGCATCGTCAAACACGTACCAGCATCATCATCAAATATCCTGATAACGTTAGGCCTTTCACCTCCCCTTCTTCCCCTTCTCAACCACCTCCCCTCCCCTCCCCGTCCTTTCCCTTCCCTTCCCTTCCCCTCCTTTCCCTTACCAACCAACCAACCACATCAAACACGCACGTACCAGCATCATCATCATCATCAAAGAGGATCTTCAAGCATATGATACGCCAAACTAACTCTGAACTCTGGGATACATCCACCACGACAAACGCGTCCCGTCCGCTCTTTTTTTTTTGTCTTATGTATATATACCATCTACCTGCCCATCCCTCCCTTTTTCCGTTGCCCTCTTTCATTCCTGACCGCCCACCTTTACGACTCTCCATTATAAATTCTAACGTGATACCTTGTCTTATTACGCATATATATATATATCCATCTACCTACGTACGTACATATCTGACCCCTTCATGCTTCATATTCATCTTATTTCCACGATTGCAACTCTTTTTTTCGAACTTTTGAACTTTTTGAACTCTCTAGGTATGCCAACACACCCGGGATTGAGGAGTATTTATTATAAATAAATCTAGATGCGTTTTTTTTCTTTCAGAAACGTACACAATGTAGTGTTGCCGGAGCTCGGCTTTAGCTTGCTCCGGCTTCAAGCCCGCTTAGCCGTGGCTTGGATGCCAAATTCGGAAACATGCAATTTTCTCAATGGTTAGGGGTGCCACGTTCAAAATTTTTGGGAGGACATATCTACTGCATGTATAGTTACATGTCAGTGTGCTGCTACTTTTGACTTCTCTCCGTAATGTTGCGATTGTCGCTGTTCAACTTCATGTGTGACATCATTGAGCCGTGGTCACATATGTGACCACCTAATATTCGAAATGCTCAGTAAAACATGGGAAGTTGATAGAATGCTATAAAACTCTGTGAAAGGCTATGTTAAGGTTTCCTTTCCAGCATCCAGCCTTTTGTGTGGCAGAATATGTTTTGCAGCTATAAATTGCTATTTCGAGCCCGAGCTATGACCGAGCTGTGGCTGATCTAGCTCAGCTCGGCTGGTGGCTCAAGCCAAGCTGAGCCAAGCTTCGGCAACACTAACACAATGCATCGGATCCGAATCCTAGTTGTCCATACCCAGTACAGGCCATGCCGCCATGACGAAGTACCAATGAAATCTTGTATAACTTGTATGTAAACAAAGAAAAAAATCATTGCAGCGTGTATGCGGTTCTTGGGGAATTGAACCCACTCGATATAGTACAGGCCCCACTCATCTCGAAAGTCAGCATGGGTTGTTCCCATCTACACCAGTGCCCACTTGAATTTTCAATGTACTCATTCGCAGGTATATGGCCATCATGGTACGCCGTGTTGAACAAGAGGTGTCAGATCTACCGATCCTGGCCGTCAGATCCGGCTCTGGTTATGTCTGGGCATGTCTTCATATTGATCGGGAAGTTCATTCACAGCTATGAGAATGGCTTCTTCGTCATCTGTCAATCTTTCAAATTTTGGGGTTGCGTCTTCATTGGGTATCTCTTCAATAGAGATCATTGATCTTTTCCTTTTGACTTTTCTGTCAGGGATATTTTGCAGTTGATCTGTGAAGGCTTCTTTTGATTTCATCTTCTCATGTTCTAATTCCACTCCTTGGATCTGGAATTCTTTGAGTATAGCCTGTCATATACTTGGTTTCTTTATCCTGTCAGGGATAATCTTGATGGTTTTATTTGACCAGTCTACTTCGGGGTTGATTTTGTCTAACCATGGTAATCCGAGGATTATGTCTTCTTTTCCTAGATTGGAAATCAAAAATCCAGTGGACTTTACTTTTCCATCGATCTTTGTCAGAAGTCGGGCATGGAACTTAAAAGGTCCATTCTTGTTTGGGCTTTCGTCCATGTTTGAGACTTGGATTTCCTTATCCAATCTTAAAAGCGGGTGTCAGTGTTTCTTTGCAAATCTTTTGTCCATAAAAATTCCTTGAGTGCCACTGTCAATAAGCGCTTTTGTTTCAACAATTTTCTTTCCGTCAATGATCTTAGTGTCAATGCGCATCAATTTCAAATCGTCACTAGGTACACTTCAAACTTTAAGAGCTTTGATAGAGAGTTCTTTAGAAGGTCTAGACATCGTTACTAGCCTTCTTAATGAAAATCCTTATTTTCATCATTGTCATCTGATTCTTCTTCAGCTGGTTCGTTTGGATCTTTATCCAAAGATTCTAAGAAAGCAATCTTTGCTTTTTCTAATTCTTCACCTTTTAAATCAGTCATGATGGCACAAACTCTGTGTGTGGCATCTTTTCCTTTGGCTGAGGCGGCATGATGGCTTTATATGGAGTAGATGCGGGTTTTCTGAATTTGGAAGTATTTCCTTTTCCAGAGTTAAGGGCAGGATTAGTTGCATGATTGCGAGACATGTGTCCTGTTTGTCCACATCGGAAACATTTTCCTTTCTTCATATATTCATCTCGTTCTTCGATGGTTAATCTGTCAATATCCATAGCATTTGGATCTCTGGTTGGTCAAGAGGGTGTACATGTTGGTTGCCATGTTATAATTTTATCTTTCCACTGTTGGGTCTGATAATATGATTGATCATAGGCTCTTGCATCTTCAATAATTCCTTCAAGTGTCTTTGGTGGGTTCTTCTGTGTGGTGACTTTAATCCTTAGTGAAGGATGAAGTCCTTCCAAAAATGACATTGCGAGCATTGGATTTTCCTGGTCTTTCTGGGTATATCATGCTTGGCTTGCTAGTGTTTCAAAGTTGAGGATATATTTTTCTAAGTCTCCTGGTTTGTGCTTTAAGACTGAAAGGTCAACTCTTGCTTTGTCTTCTGTCTTTCTGGGGTCGAACATTTTTTCTAACAATTCTTTGAATTGTTTCCAATTTAAGCCTGAGCAAAGGCCTTCTGTTTCTGTGTGTTTGTCTATGAAATGAGTTGCCCATTCGGCGGCTCTTCCTTCGGTCATATAGCTGAGTGCAAAATTGATTGCCAACTCAGGTGTCAGGAATAGCTGTCCATTTGCCCTCATAAAGGCTTCTACCATTTGATCTATAGTCTGTACTTGGATTCGTCTCCATTAAAATCTTTGGGAGCACAACATCTATCTGTTCCTTTCCCATTTGCAATTATTGGGTATGGATCAATTGTTCCTTGTGGGAGTGTTCCACTAACTGCTGGTGGAGTGTTTGGCATTGTTGTTCTGACTGTGTTTTCTGGTTCTATAGGTGTGTTGCTTTGTCTGGGAGTTCCAGGTACTGTTGGTGACTTGGGATACGGGTTTAATACAAATGTGTTAAACTGTTCAGTTATCTCGGTTCTTTCATCGGTAGGTGTGATACCTAATTTGGATAAATTTATTGGTGTGAATGTGGATGTCAGGATGATTGGTCCAAGTAGCGGCTGTATGCTTCTGCTGGGTGTTCTGGTGATTGCTGGTGATCCTCTGGGTGTGGTTCGTCTGCTGAAGGGTGATACTGATGGTCCTGGCCCTGTTATTCATCTATACCTTCCTGTTGTCGATACAGGTGTCGATGTTTCTGTTACTGGTATCTGTGATGCAGGGGGACTGTTACCCTCGTCTGCACTTTCATACTGTTCTTCACCAGATGTGAAGGTGTCAGTTCTTGGTTCAGGTTCTGAGTCAGAGCATCTCCAACAGCTTGACTCTCTTTGAGCAGCTGTGGTTGGTTCTTTAAGTAGAAGATTGTTGTGTGTCTTCTACAAGTTGTATGGCATCTTTGATTCTTCTGTTATATTCTTCTAGAAGAACTATAACTTCTTTGATCCTATAATTATACTCTTTGATAAGACGTATAATTTTTGTTATGTTGTCCAGTTTGTCTGATTTAGGTAGAGGGTGGGTGATGCACTGGGATAAGCTTGATCCTTTTGTTATGGTTGTTGAGTGTAATGGGCAGTTATCCTTAAGCTTGTCAAGTTCTTGTTTGTTCATTCATCTACCGCAGTTCTCGTCTTGAGATAAAGCAGGTCACTACAACGTTCTCTTAGCTCTATAAGAGACACAGTAGGTTCTAGTCGCCTTGTGCCCAAAGGTCTATACAAGGTTCTATGATACACTGACTTTACTGAGTTTAAGTGTGTATTAAGTCCTCAATGTTGAAGACTTATCGTCAAGGTTTCAAAAGAGGCTCTAAGTTGAAATACTATAGAGCTCAAGGGTGATCTTAGTTCTGAGGTTTCTGAGGGAGAACCAAGCTTAGATTGCCTAGGTTCAAGCTACCAAATACAAATGAAAGTAGCACTACTTATATACTAAAACAAAAGAAAGAATATCATACGACATCTAAAAAGTGGTACAATATAAAGGTGGTATGATGCAAAGTTGTACGACAAAAGAAAAGAAAGTTGTACGATGTAAGAAATCATACAATAAAGAAATGAGGCCTGGAATGCGTGTCTAGAACTGTCCAGTATGGTCTACATACATCTTAGGAATATGTAAGTGTCTGTGTGTATAGGTATGTTTATAGGGAAAAAGAGTCTGTAACAAATAGCTTCAGCCACATACCGGGGATTGATGAGACAATTTATTTTGAATAAACAAGATGTGTTTTTTTATATAGATTGGTTCAACTCATTCAGTCAAATTGAATCTTAAATACACTCATTTGAAGACCCATTGCCTATGGCCATCATGGTATGTCAAGGCCACCAAAAGACCAATGAACAAGAAGTGCACAAAGTTTTAATAGTGGGTGTTCCAATCTACACCAATGCCTGCTATACACATTACAACTTTAGGGTCTGTTGAATAGCTTCAGCCACAGACCTGAAATTGATGAGACAATTTACATATTTATTGTAAATAAAACTAGATGCATCTTTTTATTTAAGTAACTTGGTTCATTCATTCAGTCAGATTGACTCTTAAATACACCCATTCACAGGTGCATAGCATATACCCATTGTCTATGACCATCATGGTATGTCAAGGCCACCAATGCTGCCACAGCAAACATATCCATGAAAAAGAAAAAATAGACTCCCAATTGAATGGCAACATCATACATGCAGTTCACAGGGAATTGAACCCACTTGATACAGGCCCCACCCACTCAGCTCAAACATTATTCAGGTCACAGTGGAGTGTTTTGATCTACACCAGTGCCTGCTATTCACATTTGTGGCAAGGAGATGAATTTTAAATGTAACCATTCACAGGTGGGTGGATGCCTAGCAAATCTGAATCATACATACCTATTGTCCATGGCCACCATGGTACATCCAAGCCATGCTGCCACAACAAATCTGACTCACTAGTACCTGTTGTCTATGGCCATCATGGTATGTCAAGGCTATGACAAAAGTTTAAACAGGAAGAAGATTCCAATAGTACTATGTGACCCACTGTTGGATTCAAGTTTGGCAATAATTGTCTGATGAAAATTGAGAGCACACTAAATAAAAAGTATTTTACAGCTTTCCCATAGATGGTTAATTTGCTTTGCATTGAAAACAAATGGTGACAGGTCAATGAGATGGGAGCCTTCCAGGATTATACTCCTCAACCTCAACATCTGAAGCTGATATTTCCCTAAAACCTGCATCATTGTAGTTGAACCTACTAAAAAGCCCAGATTCCAGATGTGTTGTGAGAAGGATGATGGTGTTGCAGGCACCATTTAGACTAAAAATGGCCATGACAGCAAGTGTAGCAGTGGAAGCAGTACTTTACCCTCCCTGGGTTATTCCATATGGACTAGATGGAATCCATACTTTCCCAGATGGATTCCATGGAATGGCTGATAAATTCCATACTTCCCCCAGATGGATTCCATACTTTTTTCAGATGGAATCCATATGTCCTATACCATTTTTAGGGTTGAATCCATATGGAATCCACATGGAATGACTTTATGGAATAATTCCAAGTCCACATCATGGAATCATGGTTTCTATACTCATGATATAGTCATAGCTGAGCAAGAAAATTGAAATGTATTAAATAGACTACACAATTTATTTTGACTACTTTCAATATTCAAGGGAGGGGGGAAGACAGGGGGAAGTGATGGAGGGGGGAGGAAGACAGGGAGAAGTGATGGAGGGGGGAGGGTATAGTAGAGAGTGAGGGGGGAGGGAGGGGGAAGGAGTGATGGAGGGGGGGGAGTGGTGAAGGGAGGAGTGGGAATAGATGGAGGGGGAGCAATAGGAGGNGGAGCAGTGAAGGGAGGGGGAGAAATGGGAAGGGGAGCAACAGAGGGAGGGGAAGCAATAGAGTAGGGAGGGGTGGTGGTGAGGAATGGTGGAGGGAGGGGGAGCTTACCTGGGCTTGTTGTTGCCCATTTCCATTCACGCAAGCGGAATCCTTCATGCATAGACACGTGTCTTTGTCTGTGGGTGCTCTGGGTTGTCGTTTGTGGGTGGTGGGCTGTATTGGCATCTGTGGGGCTGGGTTGTCGTTTCATTTATCTTCACGTTGTCCCCTGCACATTGTCGTGTGCACATTGTGCATTGCCATGTGCGTGTTGCACTTGTGGGCATTTATTGTTGTAGGTGGGCATTCGTGGGCACTCGTGGGTGGTGGGGCTCATTTGGTGCGGTGTACGGTGTTTGTGGGTGGGCAGGTTTGTTTGTTGTCATGTCGTGGGCATTTGTTGTCATGCGTGGGCACTCATGGGTGGTGGGGGAAGTGTGGGGTGGTGTGTGTCATTCTTGAGTGGGCAGGTGTGGGCGCTGGTCTTTGTTCATGGGTGCTCATCCTCCTGGGCGATCATTGACGTTGGTGGGTGCTTGTCTTTGTTAATGGGTGGTCATGGTGGTGGGTGGTCGTTGACATTGGTGCGGTGTGGTGGTGGTGGGTTGTTTGGGTCCTCATGGCTGAATAGATACAACGAACAATGACTGATGTTGTTGTTTGTTGTCTGGTTGCCACATTGCGACATGGCACCTGTGGTTGGTGTCAAAAAGAAAATGAGTGGGGTGGTTCCTACTTACCTAGCCTAGACCCTCATCACCCTTGTCTCGCCTGCCGTTGATTTTGTGTGCGTTGTTGACATTGATGTCATGGGCAGTTGTGGCTGTACTTTTTGATGCCCTACATATTCCTGCAGGAATGGGTCCATTCTGCTGGATTCCACCAGATTCCACAGGAATGGACTGGAATCCTCTGGAATGGGCCTGGATTCCACCAGATTCTGACAGAAGGGACATGTATAAGTGCTTGTAAATACAAATGTGTGTATACACAATACAATAGTTGTAGCCCTTTCTCTTAGCTTTGTAAATGTGTTGAAATCATATTGTTTGGTGTTGTTTTCATGGAGAATACAAAAAACAAAAGAAAATGCGACACTTTTGAAAATCTTTTATCTCATATCTCCACAATGGGAGCACTTCAGAACACAATTCAACCAGATGAGTGCAGGCTACAACTTTTGTTTTTGACCATTTTTGGTAATTGGTCATGTGACCATCATCCTGACATCCCATTGAATGAACCCTGACAAGCAGAATCCTCATTATCTTGAATTTCTTGACTTTTTGGTCATACAAGATCATATTTCCTTTTGTGGGTATATATAAATGACCCTGACATGGACCCTGAAGGCAGTGCCTCATATTGTATACACTGCATATACCAACTCTATTTTTTTGTGAGTTTTCTGCTATTCTTTTACTAGAAATACTTAAATTTCCTTTTTTGGATATGTACCCTGAACCTGACAACAGCTATTTGGAAATGTGCACAGACCATGTAAACAGTACCCCAACATTGTCAACAATGGTTAACATCATGTCTCTGCTGTTTTTCTGGTTGTATTTGAACTAATTACCATATTTGGAAATGTGCACAGACCATGTAAACATTACTCCAACATTGTCAATAACAGTTAACACCATGTGTATACCTTTTCCCCTTCTTTTCTGATCTTCTGGCTATATTTGCATTAATTACCATATTTGGAAAGGTGCACAGACCATGTGATCACTACTTCACCATTGTCAAGAGCAGTCTACATCATGTTCAGTCTTTTTTCTCTTTTTTTCCTGATTTTCTGGCCATATTTGCATTAATTACCATATTTGGAAATGCGCACAGACCATGTCAGCAATACCCCAACAACATCACCAATAGTGAGCACCATCCCTATTTTTTCTCTCTTTTTCCCCTGATTTTCTGGTTATATTTGGATTAATTACCATATTAGGAAATGCGCACAGACCATGTAAACAGTACCCCAACATCATTATCACCATCCCTATTTTTTTCTTCTGATTTTATTGCTAATTTTTATCTGAAAATATAGGACTTGCCATATTTGGCGATTTTTAGTGTTCATTCCAGTCACTGCATTCCAGTGCCATTCTGTTCCGGTCCATTCTGGGGACTGTTCTGGTGAAAATCCCGGAATAACAATATTCCGTGGCTGCAGTGAAATTTTGGCTGGTAAATTCCACTGGAATGGCACTGGAATCTGCCGGAATGACCGGAATCCGGCAGGAATAGGGCATCACTAAGACCTCAGTTGTGGCATGAGATGGTGGGGTGGATGGTGATGGTGGTGTTGAAAGGAAAAAACGACCTGGCATTGCATCAGCCACAGCTGTCATGTTTGAGATGCCATGTGATGCAAAGTGGTATATACATACATTTACCTTCCCATATACTAATGCCTCCATGGCTCAGTTGGTTTGAGCACCGATAATGTTGATGAGGTTGAGAGTTCAATTCCTGTAAATGTAAATTGTTTTTTCTTTTACTTAAATATAGTAAGGACACTACAAATACTGTATTCTAATGGTATAATGGTCATCCATGGAATCCATTGTCAGAAAAATCCATAGAGCCTTATAAGGGGTATAATGTAAATAATGGCCAGGCTGGATTACAATGAATTGCAATGGGAGAGAAATACATTATAATAGGCAAGTGGCCCCTTATAAGACAACATTCACAAATTGTTATGTCCGAGGTTATTGTAAGATTAGGAAAATTATTAATTGAGCTTGACCTTACAAACTCTTGTTATATTCCGTAGGCAGTGTATTGTGTTGTAGTTGAGCCACTATTATTGTATTGTAGTTGAACCGTTCTTAATGGTGTTAGTAATTTTGTAGTCCTATTTACACTGATTAGGAAGTTGTTTTCTTGGGGAATCAAACTCTAGATCTTTTGCTTACCTTTATACATCTTACTGACTTGTCTATAGTTTCCACTAGGTTATACGGGCATATTTAGATATGACAACGAGCTCTACAAGTCAGCACTTGGTGCCCTGCTCACATAGAGATGGCGGGGCACATTGTTCACGCCTCCATAGATTCCACCAAGTCTTACTGTGAACTCACAACTCAAGATGCAGAATAGTATGTATTGATGACCACAAAGCACCAAAAATAGTAGCTAAAGTGATCCACGCTTTAATTAGGTAGCTACAATGAATGATTGGAAGATTACTATGGAAGTATGTAGTGCGGCAATAGTGCAGAGGCTCCGAGTGATTCCTGTCAACGTAAACTAGTCGAATGTCAAAGAAAAGTTATGACTACTTTGCAATGTTTGTGTTTGCATTGGTCTTCGCCCTCACGCCAGCACCGCATGTCCTTCGAGGAGGTGCAGTCAGTTCAGGATCAGCCGTAACTGGGGGGGTTTTCTTTGCATGTGCGCCGTGAGTAGGTTTGACTGGGGGTAGGGGTGCATCAACGGCAATGGGATTGGGAATGGTCAGTGGTGCAAGGCCTACATCAGTTTCTCCGTGGGCCACACTGACCAGTCCACCAAGTGATTCATTAGTGACGAGTTCTATGTCGGCAGCAATGGGTGCTTTCGAGTTTTTTGTGTTGTGCTGCTTAAGTCTTGGGGCTCGCGGCGGTGCATTTGAATTGGGTATAGCTGCAGGAGCCATGTAAGGAGCAACTGGGGTCGTCATCGGCATCAACTCGGTTGAAGCGGGCCCAGCAGGTCCAGGTGCTGCCACAGAAATTGGCTGTGGTTGAAGCACAGGCACGGCTGCTTCAAATTCATCAGACAATGTCGTATGCAAGGATCCGTTGTCGAGGCGAATGCATGGAATATGACATCGAGGTCCACATCCGTGTCTTCAGCCACAAGCCCATCACTTGCCAAATCGTCTTCTTCATCTGATTGAGGGTTGGAGGCAAGATGCAAGGAAGGGAACACTTCCACATTCCAGTAGTCCAACAACTTCCAGACGATTGGTGAGTCTTGGTTTTCGATTAGCTGTTTTTTGTATGCCTCTGCCTCATTAAAATAGTTGATGCCTGTAAATTTCCCAATGCCATCCTTGTTCATCTCCGGATCGCTGCCAAGGAGAAAACAAACCTAATGCGATTAGAAATGAGGTTCTACAGATTGAAACCTGGATGTCAGAGGGGTTCACGTACAATGACAGCAGTAACACAGATAAATCCAAAAGTAGCACCTTGGACACACCTGTGAAGGGGGCTGTTTCTATTGAATGTGAGTTTCTGACTCCGGCCATTCAAAGCTCTCAGACCATATGCCAAGAGACGGCCCATCTGTGTAGCACACTGTCAATAAGATTAATGGACCTAAAAATTAGAACATAGACTTACAGAGATGAGGATTTTATTCTTCAAGAAACCCTCGACAGCGTTGATGTTATCATTGGCAAATAGAACAGGGGGACTCGATGGATAGTGTTCTTTGGCCAATTTACCATTGGGTTTGTAGCCAAGCAGACGCACTAGTTCAGGATTGTTTGCCATTCGGCCCTTGTCATCGCCCTTTGGATTCGTTTCAAATAATGTTGAGGTCATGTTAAAAATGAGCGCTGCATGGGTGCGTGCACGCAGAAGCATGTTGGAGTGGCCAGAGGACACACTCGCCATGAACTAAAAAGTCCTTAGTCATTAAATGAGTCAATAATTCAGAATACGGACAATATCTTGAAACCATTCGTGCTTCCCCATATAATCGTGGAATTTTGGAGGAACACATGCATATAGCTCTGATGTTGGACCGGAAGTGATTGAATCAGCATCTAGATACCGATCCTGACTGTTCCACTGGAAGGAAGGACAAGGAGCACAAAATGGTGAAGGAGGGGCGGGGTTGATCCACAAAGAAAAACAGTGCATGAAGACTTTGCCAAATTTTGTGATTTCCTCATCGTACGCAGAGAGATCACTAGACAGATTGGATGCACTCGAAATGTTGCCTTGAGGAATTTTGCAACGTAGAGAAGCAAGTTCCTGGCGAAGTTCTGAATTTTCCGCTTTCAAAGAGTTGAGCTGTCGATGCGCATCTTGCAGTGCCTAAAAAAAAGTGAAATTAGACAAGGAGCCATGAAAAATAATCAGGCACAATAGACTGACCTGGAGAAGTGCTGCCGCATCCAAGCCTATACATTCCCGAACCGAGTCACCATTGGCAGCACAACCAGAACCTGTAGAATTTTCAGATCCAGACCTGGAGATGGAGCTTAGAGGTGAAGACATGTGTGTATGCAGTCTCAGAGCCGGCAATACAGAGTCAGTGAATCATATGAAGCGAGGATGCGAGTTTGCTGTGATCTGAGTGACCAATTTATATTTTTAACAATCCAGGGTGATAGACGTCAGACATTATAACTCACTGCATTGAGACTCCTTCAGCAATATGAGCTCAGAGTAAAGAACGGAAAGATGAAGGAACTAGGACCATCCGGAGAAAACAAGTAACCGACATACTTAATTATTACTGCAAGATAATGCACATGTGTTATAAGTTGCCGAGCCTAATTCAAAAAGACAGAGAGATATCAATCAGCAACCTTGATTTTATTTGGCGATTAGAGTTGAGTTCGTGGGCGCTATTAAAGTTATAGATAAAATGCACAAAAAAATACATAAAGATAATTTGAACATGCTACAATTGAGCAGAACATAATAAGAAACATGTCTGGGCTTCTCAGAAAACTGTCATAGTCCAGTAAAGTGTAAAATAAGCATGAAAAAGCACAGAGGTGCAGATGCCGCAGGGTGCAGAAGTCTGGACAGTGGATGAATGTGTGCATGCCTTTGCGCAGGATTTTCTCAGTCCATTGATCAAGTCTTCAGCGGGCCATGAGAAAAATTGAGTGGCAGCTTTCATGTGCAATGCGTGGATCAGAAAAGATGTTGCACAAGTTTGTGCACATGTTGTAGATGTTTTGTGCAGGTTGACATGTTTTGAACAGGTTTATGCACATTGCGTGCATCTCCTGGAGTTTCACGCCACCATGCATCTCCTATGACATTGCACGCATCTCCTATGACATTGCACACATCTCCTATGACATTGCACGCATCTCCTATGACATTGCATGCATCTCCTGGAATGTTGTGCACATCTCCTGGCACATTGCACACAGCTCCTGGCATGTCGCATGCACCCCTGGCATGTCATGCGTACCCTCTGGTGCATCACATGCATCTCTTTCTACGCTTAGTTCTTCTATTTATTTTATGTCTTTCTGTTTCTTTTTTAACTCAATCCAAGTCCTTTACTGAAGGATAAAAATGAGTAATGCATTACATTGTCTGCAAAATCTGTTAGGCCAGTGGCTGTGCACTTGAAGCGATGACATCATATGCTGGCGAGTTGCCCAAATTTGCGGCTTTGAGGGCTCAATGACATCATACACTGCTGCATCACCACAACTTTGGAGGAATTGGAATATGGGTGCTTTCCTATTAAATTTGTGTGCATTCATCTTAGCTCTCTTCATGTTTCTTTGTACTTTTCCAAATCTTTTCTTTCGTACTTGCAACAACACCTTCCCTATGTACTCAAAGCATCTTCTGACAACTCTATGGTAGGGTTGAGCATTGATGCTAGGCATCTACCACAGCCACATAGTTTAGCTGCTCTTATCAATATTGTACAATGATTCAAATTTTATGTCAAGTACCAAATCTATAAGTTTCCAACATTCAAGCCTCTTCCCCATATTTTGGCTGAAACACTTGCAATCAATTACCCAAATCAACCCTGTGGGCAAGGGATAATTATTTCATCCACAACCACAGGTCCGAATCCACTGTATCAACCACCACATACTCATCCAGATATTCTGATCCATAATCTGCAGCTAGAAGGGATCCATGAAGAATGGACTCAATGGATATGAAGACTGATAATGAGCGATGGCATGCCTGAAGGCTGGTGAAGCGAAGGTCAATATCCTGTTGGCGATTTGTCAAGCCAGGTGGAATATCTAGAGGAAGAATAAGTGCAAGGTGATACTCCTTTTCAAGCCCTTTGAGTTGAAAAATAAAAAGCAAGTGAGCAAAAATGTAACTGTTCTCATCAACCTTGATCACAACACAATCATATCATGGTTTGCCATGGAACATTGGATTGACTCGAAGGAGATTTGCTGCAACATGCCAATCAACTGTTGATTCAAAGCTAACCTGAAGCAATTGAAAGGGAGAGATCTGTTCAAAAGCTGTCATAAGAAGGCAGGCAAAAATTTAAGACTTTGCTCTACCTCATCATTGGGTCTGAATCTCATGGTCTTTCCAAAGTATTGTGTAAAAAACCGGCCAAGCTTCTTGCGAAAATCCTTGAATGCAATATCACTCAAGTTCGGAAAATGAAATTGGTGTGCATGGTGAACCCAGAGAAACATGGTCTGTTCCAATAATTTTCCATGTTGTTGCTCTATCCTCAGAGGATATGTTTGCTTGTGATAGTGATTGATCAAGATAGTCAATGTCATCTCGTATCATGGTTGCAACTAAATCAGCATGATCAAACCTGAGAATCTGCCAAAAGTTGTTATAATCTGACAACATCAACCATAGCAAAAGTGAATACCTGTGGTGCAACATTTTTAAAATTTGTTATAAATTTATAGCTGTTATTGAAGGCACCATGACACTTTTCATTTGGCTTGGTATTGTAATTCTGTGTTGCCCCTTTTCGTTGAACATCATTGAACATATGCTTGTGGGTATGTGCCTTTGGAAATGACCAAGATTTACTGGGGTTTAATTCCATATATTTCTTTGAGACTTTATGTTAGAATGAAGCATTCTACCAAATCCTATACTTACCTGAACTTCTTTTTCAAAAACTAATAGCTCTTTTCGACCATTCTGAATAGTGGTCTCTGTGTGAACTGTAAGAGATGCATACATGTCAAGCTCAAGGTAGCTGCACATGAGCTTGAGAAGCTGGTATCCACGAGGACATCCATCCTTTGTGAAAATATTGTGAATGGAAAAAATGAGGATCTTCTCTCTGTTAAACTTATTCTTGAGAAAATGAGATTCAAATCCATTTACCTTTGACATGTTTTCATATTTACTACCATCTGAAAATTCTCCTGTCTTGATAATTGAATTAAAGTGGTTCAAGCCACTCCAAGGAGGAATTGCATCAACTGTGTCAAATGATCAGAATCAAATTTATAGAGGCAGAGTAAGCATACTAGGTGTCAATCAACTTTGAGACCTCCTTTCCCAGCTCCTCAGCTATGCTTTTGACTTCTTCCCAAATGTGATCTGAGAATAAACCACCATGATCTGCATGGAGACGATCCCAAGAAATTGCCTGGTAAATATCTGTGCGGGGAAATTTCCAAAAGACATTCTTGAGTGGAACCTACCTCAACATCTCGGAGGCCAAAAGCCTTGAGAATTTCATCTGTCTGGCCAATATTGAGATCCTTTGTAGACTGATAAATCCTTTCCATCTCAGAAGAAGTACGAAGAGGGAAGTCAGTTGAAAGGTTGACAAGCTGATCCCCTGGTACAAGGCAGACTGGGCAGGGAAATTTGCTATTGAGTCCTCAGATGAGTGCGATGACACATCTGCAAGCAGCAAAATAAATAATAGTGAATAATCAATATGAGATGAAGATAGAAAATTTACTGTTCTTCCACTTCAGTCAGTGCCAACTGACTATTAGTCATGCAAACTCCACATAAGTTACATGACTAAATGTCATGGACCATATCTATATTCTAGATATATATGGGTCCTAGAAAGCCCTGAAATCTAAAAAATATTTTTGACACATGGACCCTGAAATGTCACACAAAAATTATAATGTCTGTGTCACACCACCAAAATATATTTTGCAAGTGAAATGCAGTAAGGATATATTTTTGGTGAGTGGACCCTGAAATGTCACTGTCACACCTTACAAATATATTTTTGCCCTGGCTTGGCCTTAGGATATATTTTGTGATACAGATGTGGTAAGGATATATTTTTCTGGTCTGTAGTGGTGTCAGGGGTCTTAGTTTTAGCAAAAAAACTTGTGATTTTTTGCTGTCTGGGGTATATATTCTGGAAGATTCTGCAATGACTTCCAGGGGTTTTGGCACTATGTTTGGCTTGTGCTCCCAGTATGTAGGTAGCAATAAGGCATCAATAGCATCTCTATGCTGATCTGTTTGGCAAACCAACATCCCATCTTGAACATTTGACTTCTGCTTGTTTCGGAAGAGGGTGATACTTTCTTGTCAACTTATGATTGACTTCTACCTCAGGTGGGGACATGGTGGTGTCATATGAGTGCTTCTTCATCAACAAGTTCAGAAACATCTAGAATTGTTCTTAATACAGAACCATGCTGCTATATTGAAGCTATTTCACCACACCCCCTTCCATAACATCTGAGTTGCCTAACTATCATCCACTTCAAATGACACTATGAATACAGTTCACATTACATAATTTTTTAGCTAGTCAGAGTTGACAACGTACTTTGTTGTTTCTCTCTTTCTCTTTCCTCTCCCTCTCCTCCTCTCTCTCTTTCTCTTTCCCTTGACTCTTGATTGTAAATTTATGGACAACAAATTCCATTCTCCTCTAACAAATTCTTTTCACAATGTCATAATATGGGGTTCTTCTTTGTATTTTATATGGTTCCCTTCTTATCCACTTCAAATGACACTGGATACAGTCCACATTAGAGAACTTTTGACATCCCACCCCAAACAACTCCATCACTTTAGTTTAGCAAGAGGAACACTTCCAAATACAACAACCAACTTACCAGCTTTCCTCTCCAATGGGGTGTTTCACAGTAGGCCAACTTTGCTTTCAACTTTGATCCAAACTTGTGGGCCAACTTCAACAAATTTGATGGGAAAGTTGGCCAACTCTACTGTGAAACACCTGGAACTGCCGAAAACATGAAGTTGGGCTGATTTGTGCTTGAAATCACTTCCGAGTGCAGATTTTTGCCTATTTTGGACACATGGGAAGTTGAGAGGTGAAGTTGGGATCAAAGTTGGCTCTGAATTGGCATTGGGACCACGATTTGGATCTCAACTTGATGAAGTTGGCCAAACTTTGTCCTTCCAACTTTGCAAAAGTTGGTTGCCAGTTGGCCTACTGTGAAACACCCTAATGCTGTGTCTGGAAAATCAACATCCCACCCCAGATACATTATTTCTCAATTGTATCCTGAATATTTCAATTATACCCTGAACCAAGATATATTTATCAACTTTATCCTGAATTAAGATACATTATTTTTCAACTATATCTTGCATTTTCCAACTACATTCTGAACCAGGATATATTTTTCAACTACATATATTTCCTATAAATCCTGAACCAAGATATATATTTCAACTATATCTTGAATCAACATACATTATTTTACAACTATATCCTATATTTTCCAACTACATTCTGATCAAGATATATTTTTGAACTATATCCTGAACCAGGATATATCTTTCAACTATATCTTGAACCAGGATATTTTTGATCTATATCATGAACAGGATCATGAATATATGTCATCCTTGTCCATAATTACAGAATATATCCAGGATATATAATTTGAGGATGTATCTTTAGATTTCACAAGAAGATTTCACAAGACAAAGCTGCAATTTATTGAATCTAACTACATAAATTTACACCACAGTATTGACTATTAAACAGAGGCAGAGGAAAGGAGGGGAAGAGAGAGAGAGAGAGAGAGAGGGGGGGGGTGGGCAATGAGGGAGGAAAGGAGTGGTAGGCAATGAGGGAGGGGAGAGGTTGTAGGCAATGAGGGAGGGGAGGAGTTGTAGGCAATGTGGGAGGGGAGGGGTTGTAGGCAATGAGGGAGGGGAGGGGTTGTAGGCAATGAGCAATGAGGGAGGGGGGAAAAAGTGGTTATAGGCAATGAAGGAGGAGGGAGGGAAAGGGGTTACAGGCAAGGTGGGGGGAGGGGTGGCAGGCAATGGCAGGAGGGGAGGGAGTGGCAGACAGGGGAGGTGTTGGTAGGGAATGATGAAGGGGGGGAGGGAGGTGGCAAGGTCTTTACCCTCCCCCACGTAATCCATGTGGATTCCAGTGGCCCAGTTGCTAGGCCAGATTGGCTTGCACAATGCCCAGTCCACTGGACTCTCACTGGACTACAAGCCACTTTCCTGAGTCCAGTCCCAGTCCAGTGGATTCCAGTGATTCCAGTATGCTTATTACTTATTATTATTAATTATGAATACTACTAAAAAAGCGAAAATAGACTATGCAATGAACTATACTTTAATTTTCTTCTTGTTTTGAAATCTAAGTGTGCTTAAGGTCTGTGGCAGTCCAGTCCAGTCCAGTTTTGTTTTGGGTATAGTTGGCAGTCCAGTCCAGTCCAAATTTGTGTTGGGAGAGTCCAGTGGAGTCCAGTTTTGTGATTGGCAGTCCAGTCCAGTCCAGTCCAGTCCAGTCCAGTCCAGTCCAGTCCAGTGGAATCCAGTGGAATCCAGTGGAGTCCAGTGGAGTCCATGTGGATTATGTGGGGGATGGTAAAGTATTGGGAGGTGGCAGTAACAGATGATGGAGGGAGGAAGGTGGTATGCAGGGAGGGTGGGAGGAAGGGAGGAAGGAGGTGACAGACCAGAGAGGGAGGGGGGAAGTGGGCAGTGTGGGAGGAGGGCTCACCGAATGAAAATATAACGACGACAATGACATTATCATCGTCGTCCCTCATCAGTCTGCATCATGGCCCAGCACCCTTGCTGGGTTGTTTGTGGCCCTGGGGACATGGGGTGCAAAGTCATCGTTTTCGTCGGCGCACACTCGTTGTCGTTCTCATGGGCAGTGGTCATTGTTTCCATGGGCACTGTCATTTCTGTGGGCGGTGGTGGCATGCGCCAGATGTCATTTTGCGTGGGCACTCGTCATCGTTCCCCAGTTGGTGTAGTTTGTTGTTATCGTTTTGGGCGGTTGTGGTTGTCCTAATGTGCTGATGTGGCACGGTTGTTGTTGGTTTGGGATGAAGGACCG
Source organism: Laccaria bicolor S238N-H82 (assembly GCF_000143565.1). Classification (NCBI taxonomy): domain Eukaryota; kingdom Fungi; phylum Basidiomycota; class Agaricomycetes; order Agaricales; family Hydnangiaceae; genus Laccaria; species Laccaria bicolor. Next base: position 303,812 of record NW_001889902.1, read on the forward strand.
GCAAAATGACGAACGACAAAATGTCACCGTTCGTCGTTTCGTTGCCATGTCACTGTTGCGACGTGGCACCTGGCATTGTTGTCAGAAATGAAAGAGGGGGGAGATGTGTGTGTGTGCTCACCAGGTAATGACAACGACGAAATCGTCATTGTCGTCCATCGTTGTTGTGGTTGTGTTGCATTGTGGCCACATTGGTTGTGGGTGATGAAGAGGCGATGGTGGTGAGTAAGGAGAAGTGACATCATAAGTCACAATGTGTGACCTTGCAGTATACATCAACGTTCAAACATTTAAGTTCATGCTCCTGTAGCACTGTTTCTGATTAAATTTGTAGTCTATTAAGTAACTTTGTATTCATTACAGAGATTCGTACCTAATGAGAAATCTGTCCCCACAGTTATGTATATTACATGAAAGTATTTCATAAAATTGCCGCTTCCAGGGTTCAAATTGCAGGAGGGGTACTGTTAAGGATTAGGCTGCTGCTGGGAACGGGTTCGATGAGCTTTGATTCGTCTTCTGTGCAGGCACGCAGAGGCACGCTTGGAACAGCCCCCAAACTGTGTGCAGGTTGATAATCGGTGTCAATCTCATCACTGTTCACATTGTAGATGCACTAGAAGAAGATTATAGACAAAGATTTGCTCATATCTGTAACAGGCAACTTGTGAGTTCCTGCTTGACGACAGACATTGTGTCTGAACTACAACACAATAAATTGGGCACCATGACCAATGCCAAGTTCACAGGAAGGAATCTTCTTGTGTTCCTGGTGACAACTCAGTTTCCAAACTGAAATTACAGATTGACTGCAGCTATTATACATTAGAAATGAATGTATTCAGCATTCTAGGGATCATCTTGCCTGTATCCGCATCATGGAACAGCTTCCGACCATCAACGTTAAACCATTGTGTCATTCCTTTTGTCATTAGTTTCTTGCAACTATTTCCTGAAGAACAAACCCAGAGTATTAAACCATGTGCTCTTTAGACAGAGAAAAATTTGTAGTGTCTACTTTTCAGAACTACCAAAATTTTGTAGTTCACTGTTTGGGACTACAAAAACTACAAAAAATTGTATTATCTTCTTTTATTGTTACAAAGTTTTGTAGTACCAGCTTTTTGAGACTACAAAAATTGTAGTCTCCTCTTTTTTCATTACAAAAGCTTGTACTGTTCAATTTCTTCATTATAAAATTTTGTAATACCAGCTTTTTGGAGGTCTTTACCTTCCCCGGGTTATTCCGTATGGAATCCATGGATAATTCCATATGGACTCCATGGAATCAACATTGGCTGGGGCCTCAACTGATTTCTTATTCCATAGACATCATGGATTCCATCTGGAATGATGATGGAATGGTCATGGAATTGATCATTCCATGTGGAATCCACCACCATTCCAGATGGATTCCACTGGACTCCATGGAACAGTCCAGGTGGATTCCATGGAATGACTCCATGGAACAGTCCAGGTGGATTCCATGGAATGACTCCATGGAACATTCCAGGTGGATTCCAGGTGGATTCCATCACCATTGTACCATTAGAATACATATAAACAGTACTAGAAAGTATTGAATACCATCCCAATAGTATTTATAGTCTTCTTACTATATTAATAATAAATAAAAAAAGTTGCATTCTTCAAGGATTGAACCCGAGACTATGAGAACGAGAGCAACGCTCAAGTCAACTGAGCTATAAGGGCTTTGTTATACGTATAACTTAAACACTATATAACCCCCCTTCACCACCCACAGCCCAGAACGTTCCAAAGGTGACATCTGTGGCTCAAACGTTGACACGTCACTTCCTTCCCACTACCATCACCACCTCACCACGACCACCGCCCACTACGACGACAACGAAACCATGCCGCCTCGCACCCGCGCCGATGACAAAGCCTCACGCAGCGGCCACATACGCGCTCACATGCCTGTCCGCAAGCGAGGGCCATCGAATGCAGGCGACCAGGCAAGCAAATGCCAGAAGAAACACCAAACCGACCCCGAGTCCAATGAGCCAGCACAGCCCGACACGGTGACGAGAGGGACGAAGGTGGGGAAGAAAGGAGGGGGGAAGGCTAAGAAAGGGAAGAAACCAAGGTATGTACCCCATCCACGTCGACATCCACGTCGATCGCTCACCATCAATAACACCGATGGCGCCCGATTACAGGAAAACGAGTGCCCAAAAAGTGGCAGAGGATGCCAAGCAGCCCTCTCCCGCCAAACTAACCCCGTAAGCCCCTCCCCCTTCTTTCGACCCCCGCTACTGACATCGCTAGGGCCGAGCGGAAGCTCATTGAGAGCGGAATGGCCACTGCCCCCCTGGAACGTATCCGGGATGCCAGTGCATCCCACATGCCGCCCCCGCCTGCTATCGTTAGCGCCAGGCAGTGTCGTCCTGACGACGCTGCCCCTGCAAAGGAGCCACGCATGGGCGTTAACGCCCATAGCAACAGCTCTGAAACGAGCAGTGAGGACGGTAGTGGTGCCAGCATGATGATAACGTGGATGACGATGACGATAACGGGGACAACCACAACAACGGGGACAACGCCAACGCCAACCTCAGCAGCAGTGACACCAGCAGCAGCAACACCAGCAACACCAACACCGCCAACACCGCCAACGACACGATCACCCATGCCCATGCCAACGTCGCCCACGCCAATGTCGACACCAACGTCAATGCCAACGTCCCCCACGCCAACGTTGCCCATGCCAACGTTGCCCATGCCAACGTCGCACACGCCAACGTCAACGCCAACATCCCCCACGCCAATGTCACCAATGACGATGCCGCCAACACCGATGCCTATGCCAGTCTGGACCCGGCAACCCCTCAATGTGTCCATGTCCGTGTGAACCCAGCAACCCCTCAACGTGTCCGAGGCAGTGAAACTTTGACCACTGACCTGGGAACTAAGCTGGGTATATCAATTTCTTTTCTCCTTATAACCCATTTTATATATATGTGTATTAGTTATGACGGATGGGCTTGATCCTCTTCGTGATCAAGGTAATTTACACTTTGTGTTTTGAATTTTTAAATTTACGACATGCTGCAGACATTGATATGGATGTTGAAGGGAGCCCACCAGCTCTAGGCTCTTCACGTATGATGGGGGGTATTTTCCGTGGAAAGGCATTGGGAAATGCCTTAAATCATGCAGATTTCCCCAGACTAGACTCGGGTGATGCTTTCTTTGCAGGAAGTGCTCAAGTGAACTACAAAGTATTTGCTTATCTGGTATATAGTGACCCAGTCAAACTGAGTGTCATTCCTGATCCCTCTCTTCCTGCCAACACAATCTTTTGTGTCTTAACTGTTCCTCCTCTTGAATCTGCAGTTGTTCTAAAGAAAGTTGCTAATCGGCTTGAGAGTGTCAAAGGTATGTAAAGGAAATATTCCACACTTCATATAACTGATTATTTTTGAAGAGGGTCATGTTTTTGTGCAATCAAACCTGTCTGGCACTTGGCAGTGGAATTTATTAGGTCGCTATGAGCATGCTTTGGCAGATAATGAAAGTCTTGAATCCAATGAAAGTGACAAATGTCACATTCTATTTGTAAGTTTCATTATCATCATCTTTTCTTTGCATTTTCTTAATTTCTTTCATTATTTGTCAAGTGTCTTCCAATCAGCTATTCCTTTTCTACAGGTTCTTCTTACCCCCCTTCGACTCATGTTTCTGGTCCATCGTCTCACTATGCTTCATCTGAATCTCGGTCTGAGTCTATGTCTCGTTATGCATTTTCTGAGTCTCATTCTCGTTCTCGTCCTGATACTCCTATGGATGTCTCTGTACCATCTGGCTCTAAATGTAGTATTGATGAGAATCTGCTTGGTAGACTCAAAACAGCTGGGCTGACAATCAATGAGTCACTTTGCTATGATACAAACCCCACTCTCCAAGTTATGTATCGATGCTACACCCACATCTTTGAGCTTCAGGGACAAATCAATGATATGGTTGCTGAACGCAAATGGCAGACTAAGTTTGGAAAGTATCCAAACAAAACTGAAGTTATTGGGCTTTTTGTGGCAAAGACAACCTGGCATGATTCCTATGCCAAAGTCTTCCCACTGGTGGAGGGTTATGAACACATGGTAGCCTGGTTGGAGGGTGATCCTGATGCCAAATCAGATCTTGATCTTTGGGGTGTGACAAAGTCTAAATACTCTATCACGGACTTGGTAGAATGGCTCAAGAAGCAGAAAGGCAAGAAAGTAGCCAAGTCAGTGACGAAATCCACTGCCAAATATGCAAAGGGTCTAAAGGAGAAGGAAAAGACTCAAGGGTCTGGGTCAGGGGCTGGGGCTGGCAAAGGAAATCAGAAAGGAGTGAAGCAGAAAGAAGTAGAGTCTGAGCAGGCTGATAATAGGAAGAAGAGTCATAAGAAGAAGAAGGTCACTGCTAGTGGGTAGGTAGACTTTGGACTTTGGACTTGTTTGATTTTTTTGTTGTATTTGTATCAATATGTTGACTGGTGCTCATTTTTTTTCAGTGATCAAGTATTCCAGAGGCTTCCAACTCTCTGCATAACTGTTTCAATTTTGCACTTGTTTATGATTCTACAAATGCTCAGCCCCTTTATGATCCTGCTGTTTTTGTGCCCTGGTGCCAATGCTATGCAAAATCAACAAGCATTTCCAGATGTTTCATTCAAAGTGTTCAATGAATTTATTGCACAAAACTTCAGCTCAAAAATCACACTTGCAACTGTGTTGATGCTATTGTTTACTATGGTCGAAAATACAGATTTATTGAACTTGCACCGACGCCAGCAAAATCCCCAACTTTCAGATGAAAACCGGGTTCATTTGGGCTCATGGATAAAATCACTGGCTCATGAGGTCAAAAAGCAGACTCCAAAACCAAAACTCAAAACTTTGTTCAAACGCTCAGAAAATTGGATGTCAATGCCTGAAAATCAAATTATAACCAACATTGGAACAAAACTTAACGACTTTGCTGATTTATTGACTCTCAATTCCTATGGGAGTGATGGAAAGCTAATTCAAAGACTGCAGCCAATTTCAAAAAAGGAAATTCAGGCAATCATGATAATTTGCCCATCATCAAATGTTTGTTCTGATATGAAATGTTGAGGCTGTGCCATTTTGCAACATTCAGATCCTAATGAGCTTGCCACAACAACTCTTATTAAAGGTTCTGAAATTTTTAAAGAGGTTGTTGTTCTGAATGGAAAATGTTCTAATTGCAAAACTCACTATTTCGCTGATCATGAAAATTATCCTCAAGTCAGAGGTCCTCGGAGACGGGTATACCTCAATGATGCAAAATATCTGAAACTTGGAAAATCTCTATATGTTGACAGGCCATTTTCAAATGCTGTTGTTAATGGAACATACAGCTTTCATGCATCAGTTGCAGCTTATGCTGAATTCTGGACCAACAGCTATGGAAAACAAGAGTCATTTAAAATTGAAAGGCATCAGATTTGGCAGGCATTTGTTCATGAAACAGTTCGTACCATTGCTCAAGCTTCAGGGGTCATGTTTGAAACCAATGATAATCCATCAATTGATGATCTCACTCATGATGCATTTGCTATTCTTGGTGAAGGTGGTGCTATGAGGCTGTCTGACAAACATACTTGCTCTGAGTGTACTCAAGAACGCAAGGCAGTTGCAGATTTTCTACCTGTTGCCAATGATGCAGCAGCTGTCCTTGGTGTTGATGAAAATCAAGCTGTACCTCAATTAGATGCTGCAGCTGCTGATGAACTCCAGAATTTAGCAGGACCAGATGACCCAATGGATGTCGATATTGCAAACCAACCAGCCATGGTGAACATGGTTGTAATGGATGGCATTGTTATGGGACCAACTCACTGTGCATTTGATAATTGTACAAAACCACTTTTGAATGCTCGTGGAAAAGGAGAATCATTTTGTCAGATCCATGAAAGAGAATTTCGTAACCGTTGTCATGTTCGTGATTGTCAAAATAACAAGGTTGAAGGAACTCAAGCTTGTCATGAACATCGCAATGACTGGCATCGCTATAGACAGTCTCGAACAAAGTCAAGTTTGGCTGGAGTACGACGAATGCTAAATCGACCAAATGAACATCTTGCATGGAATTCAGAAGTTCCCAGAAATGTTCAACCCCATGATGAAGAGGCTCCTGAATTAGAAAATAAAAATTATTTCAGTCCTCAATGCTATTATTGTGTGGAAACAATTTGTGCACCTTGTGGTGTTGTCATTGCATGGGTCAAGTTTTCAAAATCTGAGTCACCAACAAACATCTTAAAGTTTATGGAAGATACATTTCCAGATGAAAGTACAAGACCTGATTATATATGCATTGATAAGGCATGTCTGGTTCTTAGAACAAGCATTCAAAATGGAAGCTGGGATGAATGGTGCAAGACTAGCCGACTTATGGTCAATGCATATCATTACATCAATCATCGCACTACAGATATGATCTGCTGAAAATATTGCAACCCTGCTCCTCTTGATGGGTCAGCACCTAATTTGGTTATTGAAGCAGAGACCAAAGACGGGGAAAAATATTTGAAACGAGCATTTAATACTCAAGCATGTGAACAATTGAATGGGTGGCTTGGGGGATTTGACTCTATCTTGAAAAGGATGACTGTTGACAATTTCAATTGGTTTTTGCATGCAATGTTATTTTACCATACCCAATATGTTCTTGAGAAGATAAAAAAGAGAGAAGAAAAGATGAAAAAAGGAGACAATGGTGATGGTGATGATAGTGATGATGATGCTGGTAGTGATGATAATTGATTAGTAGATAAAAGGTCATATTTTTGTATTATGTCAATCAATTCAACAACAGACTATTTTTAAGTGTAAGAATTTTATTCTATAGAGTTATTCCATATGGATTCCACCCTGAAAATGGTATACTATAAGTGTAAAATTATGATTCCATGAACTCATTCCATATGGAATCCATCTGGAGATTCCATGGAATCCACCCACCAAAAGCCTGGAAAAGTATGGAATCCATCTGGAAAAGTATGGAATCCATCTGGAAAAAGCATGGAATCCATCTGGAAAAGCATGGAATCCATCTGGAAAAAGCATGGAATCCATCAGCCAAAGCATGGAATCCATCTGGAAAAAGCATGGATTCCATCAGCCAAAGCATGGAATCCATCTGGAAAAAGCATGGAGTCCATCAGCCAAAGCATGGAATCCATCTGGAAAAAGCATGGAGTCCATCAGCCAAAGCATGGAATCCATCTAGAAAAAGCATGGACTCCATCTGACATTCCATGGAATCCATCTAGAAAAAGCATGGACTCCATCTGACATTCCATGGAATCCATCTGGGAGAAGTATGGAATCCATCTGACATTCCATGGAATCCATCTGACATTCCTGGAATCCACCTCCCATTCCATGCAGTCCATATGGAATAACCCGGGGAGGGTAAAGTATTGGCTTTTTGAGACTACAAACTTTTGTAGTCTCAGAATCTTAGTGAGCGTGATCAGAGTGTGATCTTGAACTTCAACGTCTACATCTACAAATGAACAACATCACAGAGTGTGACTCTGTGACATTGTTCATCTGTTGGGACTCTGTGACATTCCTTTTCTCTTCAACCCACAACTTCACCACCACTCTGTCAACACCAACAACTCCACCTCACCACCATGTCACTGTCATGCCAGGTCACGCAACCCACCACTGCAAAGAACCCTGGCTGCCCAAACTGACAATGACCACCCAACAAACAACACACAAATGGCCACCACCCACAAAAATCAATGACCAGCACCCACGAAAGTCGACGCACATGCCCATGGTGCACCCACCCCAATGCAACAAGGATGCTGATGGCGCACAACGACACACAACATTGTCACGGAACAACTACAACCACCCCGGCACCACAAGAATGACACAGCAGCGCCACATCACCAACCCCCAGCAAACACACGACATTGAAGGAGATCGACGGCAGGCGAGGACGACGGTGACGAGGTTGTGCCGTACCCAGCCTGGTAAGCAGTCACCACCCCAGCTTTTTCCCTTCTGATACCAATGAGGTGCCACGTCGCTAGCTGCGATGTGGCAACCGGATGACGAATGACAACATCAGTCGTCATTGGTCGTCTTTGTTTCACCTGGCAGACCACAATGACTGCCCTAAAAATGAAGACAACAATGGATGAAGGTGTGGGTGGTGGACCATGGACGAAGACGAACACTCACGGATGACCACCAACAACCGCAAGCACCCACCAACGACCATGAGCGCCCACCAATGACCACAAGCTCCCACCAATGTCCACAAACAAATATGACCACCCTGCAAATGTCCACGAGTGCCCACCAATGAGACGAGGGCGACCCGCCCACAAACATTGACAACTGCCCACAAACAAAGGCGACCGCCCACCAACAAAAATGACTGCCTGAACGGACACAAGCAATGACGAGCCCAGGGGAGCTCCCCCCTCCATCACTCCTTACCCCTCCCCCTCTCCCCATCACTCCCTCCCTCCTCCATCACTCCCTACCCCTCCATTCCCTCACTCCCTCTCCCATTCTCTCACTCCCTCTCCCATTCCCCCTCTCCCTCTCTCTCACTCCCTCCCACTGCACACCACTCCCCCTCTCCCTCATTGCAGCACTCCCTCCCCCTCTCTCTTATTGCCTGGCACCCCTCCCTCATTGCCTATAACCCCCTCATCCCCTCCCCCATTGCCTAGAACCTCTTCCCCCCCCCCCTCTATCATTGCCTACCAGCCCTTTCCCCTCTCCCTATTGCCCACCAAACCCCTCCCCCTCCCCCTCTCTGAAGAGGAAAACAGGGAGAGAGGAAGAGAAGGAGAGAAACAACAAAGAACTTGGTGAACTCTTGTCTGTGAAAGTGGGGTGGGAGAGATGTTTGATATCACATGCAGGGGTTTGACTGGCAGGGGATGGTAATACAGATGTGGGTGAGGTATGCAGATCAGGTGCAACTGGAGAGAGAAAAAGAGAAAGAGCAAAGAACTTTGTGAACTCTGGTTTTTGAAAGTAGGTTGGGAAAGATGTTTGATATCACATGCAGAGGTTTGACTAATACAGATGTAGGTGGGGCATGCAGATAAGGTGCAATTGGAGAGTGAAACAAAGAACTTTGTGAACTCTGGTTTTTGAAACTGGATTGGACAACATTTTGATATCACATGCAGGAGTTTGTCTGGCAGGGGATAGTAATACAGATGTGGGTGGGGTATGCAGATAAGGTGCAAATGGAGATCTTGGAGCTGAAGTAGAGGCAGAAGTGGAGGGGATTTCTAAGCAGCTAAAAAATTCCATAGTGCGAACTGTATCTATAGTGTCAAAGTGGATAGTACTTAAGCAACTCAGGAATCTTGGACTGAATAGCTTCAAGGTGAATCATACATGTCATTGAGGCCCAAAATTGTTGAAGGAGAATGAATGAATCTGTAATGCGAACTGTATTCATAGTGTGATTGGAAGTGGATGATACTTAAGCAACTCAGGTATATCACAGATGCTATTGATGCCCCTTATTGCTACATACATACTGGGAGCACAGCTAGACATAGTGCCAAAACCCCTGGAAGTCATTGCAGAATCTTCCAGAATATATACCCCAGACAGCAAAAAATCACAAGTTTTTTTGCTAAAACTAAGACCCCTGACACCACTACAGACCAGAAAAATATATCCTTACCACATCTGTATCACAAAATATATCCTAAGGCCAAGCCAGGGCAAAAATATATTTGTAAGGTGTGACAGTGACATTTCAGGGTCCACTCACCAAAAATATATCCTTACTGCATTTCACTTGCAAAATATATTTTGGTGGTGTGACACAGACATTATAATTTTTGTGTGACATTTCAGGGTCCATGTGTCAAAAATATTTTTTAGATTTCAGGGCTTTCTAGGACCCATATATATCTAGAATATAGATATGGTCCATGACATTTAGTCATGTAACTTACGTGGAGTTTGCATGACTAATAGTCAGTTGGCACTGGGTGACTGAAGTGGTTCTTCATAATCTGCAGATGCAATAAGCACTATCAGGAACATCCAGCACTCAATATCGGCAGCTGTTAGATGGTAGCCTGTTTGTGCATATTGCTCAATTGACTTCAGAATTTCATAAAAGGCCTTGTGCCAAACAACTCTTTTGAAGTTCACAAATTTCTTCTTCCCAGTTTCACCTGCATCTTCCTGTACCTAGGAAACAAATCAGGATTCAGCATAATCTACAAAGTAGCATGTCTTACAATTGGAAAACGATATACTCACAATTGGAAACCATCCAACACAAACCCTTTTACCATGCCTTTCCCCATTCCTTATCAGTATTGGAAGGTGGCAGTACTTTACTGTGCCCTACCTATTCCCGTCAGACTCTGGTCATTCCAGCGGAATCCGGTGGAATGGGACAGGACTCTGGTGGAATGGGACAGGACTTGGGTGGAATGGGACCGGAATCCAGTGGAATCCACCAGAGTCCAGCGGAATCCACTGGAGTCCAGCGGATTCCAGTGGATTCCAGTTGAACAAGACCACAATCCACCATAAATAGCAGTACTTTACCCTCCCCCATATGCTCTGATCAGCACTGATCAGAGTTTCTACAATCAGAATGGATCAGCACTGAGCTAGAGGTCAGGTGACTTAATCTGCATTGATGCAACTCCTCAATACTCAGAATAGGGAAGGGGTATAAGGAAATGGGGAGGGACAAGGGGGCAGGGAAAAGGAAGGGGGCAGGGACAATGAAATGGGGAAGGGGGTAAGGACAAGGAAATGGGGAGGGACAGACAGGAAAGGGGGGAGGGAAAAGGAAGGGGGTACATGGAAATGGGGGACATGGAAATGGGGAGGGACAGGGAATGGGGGTACATGGAAATGGGGAGGGACAGGGAAGGGGGGAGGGACAATGCACTCGTTGTCGTTGTGTCATGTTGTGGTGGCTGTTAGCGAGATGGGATAGGATGAAGGAGAGTCAGGGGACTCACCTTTGTGTGAACGACGAACGATGACAACGATGTCATCGTTCGTCATTTGGTTGCCACTTTGCTGACAGCGACGTGGCACCTTGGTTTCCCATCATTGGGGGCACGTCATCGTGCATTGACGTGGGCTTCCATTTGCATGGTCGTCGTGCATTCACGTGGTGGTGGTGCATTGACGTGGGCGTCTTCTGGCATGGTCATCGTCCATTGACGTGGTGGTGGTCCGTTGATGTGGGTGTCCATTGCCATGGTTGTCGTCTGTTGACGTGGTGGTGCATGTTGTCGTTGGCATTGGCATCTGTTGATGTGGCCGTCCGTTGATGTTGTGGGGCGTGTCGTGGTCCATGGGCGTGGTCATGGTGGTTGTGGTCATCCCTCATGGTCTGTTTTCGTCGCCTCGACCTCGCCGGGGCTTGTTTGCTTGCTGACATGGCGTTGCCGTGTTGTTGTTGATGTGGTTGTTGTTGGCAGTTGACGATGTTTGTGGGCAGTGGTGGCCACAGGTGACCATGGTGACATGGTGTGGGTGGGTAGCAGGCGCATGTTAACGAGGAGTGGGGATGTTGGTGGTGGTGGGAGGAGAGGTTGGTGGTGGTGGGAGGAGAGGTTGGTGGTGGTGGGAGGAGAGAGGGTTGTATTTGGACGAGCGTGAAAGCCGTTGCCAAACAAACAATTGTTTGGCAATGGGCTTGTGCCAAACAAACCGGATTCTGGTTGCACATTGTGTTTTTGCCAGACTGGGGACCATTCCGGTCACAATTCCGGAATGCCGAAATTCCGCTGGAATGGTAAAGCACCGGAATGAAGAAAATAGCAGGCCTCCCTGCTAAATTTCATTCCTCCGGAATCCACCGGAATCCGCAGGAATGACCGGAATCCTGCAGGAATTAGGGGGGCACTGATAAGACCTCGAAGGTGGGCACAAACTGCAATTGCTGGATAGCCTTTGGCAGTTCCAAAGGATGATAACCTATTCTTATCTGCATAAACCATAATAAAGAAGGGAACTGCACCTGGTGGAAGAGATGACTGTTCAGTACCCATTAGTAACCACTACCAGTGTATAATTAATACAAATTTATACTCACCTGAATCTCCCACCATGCATCAGCTGTCCAAGGTTCATCTATAAACTGCTCAAATTTTTGACCAATAATGCCATTCAGCATCCCAATGAAATTCTTTTGCAAGATGGGGGTCATGGAGGAGTTCCTGAGCCCAATCCCACAATGGACAAGTCCAGACATCAAAAGGCTTTTCTTCATCACCATACTCCACTTTAATTGTCGTTTTTTCAAACTATCCAAGTCAAATTGCATTAATTAGATGAACATTGTAGCCAAATACAATATACTTACAGCTGTTGCCCTAATAGCAGCATTCTGCCAAATCTTGCTGAGGTCAGATTCATTCTTGAGCATAAAGGATTGTGGCTCAGATATACATTGATGAATCAGAGTGATAAGGGCATTAGTTTGGTTCTTATTCATGTGAGTATCCAAGATTAATTCAGCCAGTTCAAAATCAAGCCATGAACGGAAAGGTTTCCATGGTTCCAGGTCAGGTGGAATGTCAACATTTTTAGATCCTGGAAGCTGGTTCATGTACTCGTGGAATTGAAAAAGCTGAGATGGGTGCCCACTCCTGGGGTGGTATTCCACTTTGATGTCATCAAGCTGAGGAGGCCTCTCAATTGAATCAGGTAGCCCCCTCTGGTCATTTGCACCTTCAAGTGGCACAATATCCTCAATGGTGCTATTCTCATGCATGGATGGTGATGCATGATCAACATCATGGGAGGCGTCCCCTTCAGGTTCCGTTGCTCCTGTCGCATTGTGTTCTGCCATCATCAAACATATGATCCATGCATTAGCATAGTGTACATACCGTACTCCACATATTCAGCCTGCAAGCGACTTGTATCATACCCTAGATCTGAGCTGATTTGGCACAATCCAGAGATCAATAAGAATTATCATACCAATGATGTGCCGACCATCATCAGACCCAATTATAGGAGTGGAAGGGCCTGCGTGAATGAGATAGGCAATTTAGGCAATATGAATCATGGTGTACTCACCCAATAGCCCCTCAGTCCTTACTCATTCCTCAAACTCTTGTGAGGAAGCCCCAATCAGATGTGATTTGCAAAATTTTTGATGTTGCGTCAGACCTTTTGATTTGAAAGTCTGCCCACAATAGGCACAGACAGAGACATCGCAGTTATGGTAGCGCTGCAGTATCTTACAACACAATGTTGATCTTATCTTGCTCACATAATTATTTTCAGTGCTTACACTGTGGTTACAATAACACCTGACGGAATTGTAACCTGTTTGGATTATAAGGCATGTTGGATTTTTCCGACAATATGGACTACTCCATGGAATCCATATGGAGTGGTGTTGGAGTCCATATGGAATTAATCATTCCATGACCATTCCATCATCATTCCATATGGAATCCATGATGTCTATGGAATAAGAAATTGGCTGGGTCCCCAGCCAACATTGATTTCATGGATTCCATATGGAATAACCCAGGGAAGGTAAAGACCTCAGAGGAAGGAACAGTTTTGATGAGTCTGCGTTGTTCCTGTACAAATCCTATCCATCACACAACACTTAGTGGTACTTTGGGGATGGGGAGGAGGAAGAGGGAAGAAGGGACTGGGAGGGCTGGTGGGCATGGTAAGACGATGGGGTAGAGCGAGGAGGGGGAAAGCCCGATGAGTTTGAGTCTGTCGGTGTGGTACATTATTCCTGTTTTGTGTTTGAAGGTTTCGCAGATCATCCACTGCAGGGGGATGCATACTAGGACGGGTTTGGTGCTGTTTGCGACTGGGGTATGGTGTATGTTAGTTGACAAACGGATTGAGGAGGTGGGTTGGGTTACGTACCAGAACCGCCACCCACGTCTGCCAGGTATCATTGAACATTGAGCATCGGGAGTAATAGATAAGTAAAGAATATGCACCACAATGGCATCCCGCGAACCAAACCTATGTACACATCTGAGCACTCCTCTCTCTGATGCAAGTGAAGAAATGCACCTCATCAATATCCGTCACCTTTAGCCTCTCGACACCATACTGCCTCTCAAGCGCATGCAACCTAGATTTACTAGGATGCGGCCCAGCCTTTTGTTTAATCAGCCCAACATGCTGATCCATCACACTAAGAGTCTTTTCATCATCATTGGGCCGGTTCCATAAATTCGCTTTAAACTTTGTGTGGTGTCCGTCTAGGGAGATGGCGTGTCGGAATGTACGGACGATGGTGTTTGAGGTTGTGAATGGGAGGCGGCGCAGGATTAGGCCTACGGAGTTGACTGTGTCCCTGTGAATAGAAGAAGGGTGAGAAAGATGAAAGTAAGAGGGGTGTGAAGGAAGGACATACCAAACCCCAATGAACTCAATATCAACATCAATATAAAAAGCCCTCTTGAACGTGTTTGATTGTTTCCAACCCAATTCGTCAGGGCGCGTGTACATCTTGTACATGAATGGGACTTGTTGGTGGTTGCATACTGGTAGGAGCCCAATTTTGTGGATCATCCTGGCGAGGCTAAGTAAGAATGATAGTAAGTATGAAGCGAGTTTTTGATGGAATGAGAGGAGAGAGGGACTGACCATCGTGGAGCTCTTTACACTCCTCCACCTATTTCTACTGGACTCCTACTGGACTCCTGGAATCCTACCGGACTGGACTAGGACTGGGACAAATTTCATGTTGGCTGATCACCATACAAATTTTGTGTCCCAGTCCTAGTGGAGTCCTAGTAAATTCCTACTGGAATGGTCCCAAATCACAAGGAATTGCGGATTCCTAAGGAATGGGTATAGTGGAGTCCAGTAGGAGTCCAGTAGGAATGTCCAGGTACAAGGAGTAGTTTGTCACTGTTGTTGTTATTATTATATAATGTAAAAAAAAGCGCAAGCTGATGGAATTGAACCCTTGACTTCTTGGGCACAGGTACAGTAGTAGTGCTTAACCAGCTGCACCACAACAGCTTTACTATACATACATAATATATGCTCTACATACCAACTGGCCGCCCACTTTCCTAGAAAGGATATCAGCAAATTCCGCGAGTGAGAATTTCGCACCAATGGTAATCAACAACCCAAAACCTCTCTCTTCTCACCACCACCCACACCCGTGCCGCCTCGTCACCACCACCAGTCGCCGCCACCACTCACAACCGCCCATAGCCGCCACCGTACGCCATCCACGATGCCCACTGGCCAACGCCACGTCACCACGATCACCCATGGCCACCACCAGCATCAAGAACGACGCGAGAACGCCACGTCATGAACAAACGAGCCCCTGGCGAGGCCGAGGCGATGAAAACGGACGACGAGGGATGACCACGTCGCCCCCACAGCCATGTCAACAGACGTGCCACGTTGCTAATAGCGACGTGGCAACCAAACGATGAACGACGACAATGTCGTCGTTCATCGTTATACAAAGTGAGTCCCCCCCCCTCTTCCATCCTAATCCACCTCACTAACAAACACCATGACATGATGACGACGAGCGCCCATGACGCCACCATCACACCACAACAACAACACGAAGACGACGAGCACCCACCACGTCGAGTGCCCACCATGTCGACCACCCACCAATACACGACAATGCCGAGCACCCACGCCGAAAGACGACGAGCACCCACCATTACACGACAACAACAACACGAAGCGCCCACCACGACGAACACCCACCATTACATGACGACGATGACATGAAGACGTCGAGGGCCCACGCCGATGAGCGCCCACGACAGCAAGCATTTTCCCTCCCCCTTCTCTGTCCCCTTTCCCTCCCCCCTTCCCTTTCCCTTCCCATTTCCATGTACCCCTTTCCTTTCCCCTCCCCCTGTCCCCCCCTTCCTTTTCCCTGTCCCTTCCCCCTTCCTTTTCCCTGTCCCTTCCCCCTTCCTTTTCCCTGTCCCTACCCCCTTCCCCCTTCCTTTTGCCTGTCCCTTCCCTGTCCACCCCCATTTCCTTCTACCCCCTTCCCTGTCCTCTCCCTCCCTGACCACATTAGATTAGTAAAATACTTTTTGTATATAATTATGTCTATAGTTATCAATATAATATTTTTTATCTGAACTTCTAAGGTGGCCTAAGGTCTGACTTCATAAAATATTGAGATAGAAAGTGGTTACTCTAGTAGGAATCCCATCTCTGAAACATTGCATTCACTTTGTTTAAGTTCAATTGGAGTCCAGTAGGAGTCCAGTAGGGGTCCAGTAGGAGGGGAATGTGAAAATGCTTTTTTGGAAAGAATGTTGAAATCCAGTAGGAATAGGTGGAGGAGTGATAAGTATTGGGGAGGGAGTGGTGGTGCTGGGCCCTTGTCGCCGTTCACGTGTGGTGGTGTTGGGCCCTCGTCCGTTGTTATTCCGTGTTGGTGTTGTCGCACGTTGTTGACGTGTCGTCGTGTCATGTCATGTCATCGTTGTCGGCGTCACGTGTCATGGGTGGTGCTGGGTGTTGGCGTTGTCGCACATCGTTGTCACGTTGTCGTGTCGTGTCATTGTCATTGTCACAGTGGGCGTGGTGGGCCATTGTTGCCCTTAATGGTGGTGGTGGTGGGTCGTCATGCAGTTGTCGTCGTTGTTGCATCACTGCGTGGGCCGTTGTCACCATTTATGGCTGCTGGTGGGCATCATCAGCTGTTCTCCCCCTTGTTGTTGTGTTGTCCATGTCGTGTGTCGTCGACACGTCATCATGTTGTTGTTGTTGTGTCATCGTGTCATCATCATCATGTCGTCATGCTGTCTGCGTCGCATGTCGTTGACACGTCATCATGTTGTGTCATCGTGGGTCGGTGGGCTGTCGTGGCCGTTTGTGGGTGGTGGGCGTGGTGGGCCGTCAGTGCATGTCATCATCATCTGTTGGTGGTCAGATGAGCTAGGTTGGGGTGGGATGGAAAGGGTGGGGATGGGGACTCACTTTGCGCAGACAATGTTGTCGCCATCGGATGACGCTGGATTGTCGTCGTTGCTGGGGATGTATGATGGTTGAGGAAGAGAGACGTGGATCATTGATTGGGAAAATCAAGCGTCGGCGTTTGCCGATGACCATTCTAGGAAGGCAGTCAAATAGTCACAAGTGGCTACCATCTTTATCATAAAACTAAGGCACTTGCCTGTAGAGCTGTGTGTAT
>NW_001889902.1:321066-321847 GCF_000143565.1 Laccaria bicolor S238N-H82
TAATGCTGTGCGCTTTCATTGAATATTTCATTAGGAATCTTGGGTGCTTTCATTGNCTTTTTTCATAATCAATCCTGTGTGATTTCAATAAATATTTCATTGACTATGTTAGGTGTATTCATTGCCTCTTTCACAATTAATGCTGTGCGCTTTCATTGAATATTTCATTAGGAATATTGGATGCTTTCATTGTACTTTTCATAATTAATGTTGTGCAATTTCAATAAATATCTCATTCCTTAGGTCAGGTGTATTCATTGCCTCTTTCATAACTAATGCTGTGTGCTTTCATTGAATATTTCATTAGGAATATTGGATGCTTTCATTGGACTTTTCATAATTAATGTTGAGCAATTTCAATAAATATCTCATTCCCTAGGTCAGGTGTATTCATTGCCTCTTTCATAATTAATGCTGTGCGCTTTCATTGAATATTTCATTAGGAATATTGGATGCTTTCATTGTACTTTTCATAATTAATGTTGTGCAATTTCACTTTCATTGAATATTTCATTAGGAATATTGGATGCTTTCATTGTACTTTTCATAATTAATGTTGTGCAACTATTGTATCGTGGGAAATTTCTTTCAAAAAGGAAGGTACATGCCCTAAAAGGGTAATTGACACTGACAGACTACAAAAGATTGCTGATATACTACAAAAGTAAGTTATAGCCTACAAAGTTTACTAATAGACTACAAAAGTTGGACATAGACCACAAAGGTCAGACAAAGACTACAAAAATTAGTAGTGTCTGCTTTTCTCATTACAAAAGTTAGT
>NW_001889902.1:321897-325769 GCF_000143565.1 Laccaria bicolor S238N-H82
TTAACTTTTGTAATGAGAAAAGCAGACACTACTAATTTTTGTAGTCTTTGTCTGACCTTTGTGGTCTATGTCCAACTTTTGTAGTCTATTAGTAAACTTTGTAGGCTATAACTTACTTTTGTAGTATATCAGCAATCTTTTGTAGTCTGTCAGTGTCAATTACCCTTTTAGGGCATGTACCTTTTTGGGAGAAATTTCCCACGATACAATAGTTGTAGCCCCTTCTCTTAGCTTTCTAAATCTGTTGAAATCATGTTGTTTAGTGTTCTTTTCACGTAGAAAAATGCAAAAAACAAAAAAAAACGTGGCGCTTTTGAAAACCTTTTACCTCATATCTCCACAATGGAAGCACTTTAGGACATAATTCCAACTGATTCAGGAAGCTATGGTAAAGAGCTACAACTTTTGTTTTTTACCATTTTTGGAAATTGGTCATGTGACCACCCTCCCAATGACCCATTGGATGGACCATAATATGACCTAGGGAATGAGATATTTATTGAAATTGCACAACATTAATTATGAAAAGTACAATGAAAGCATCCAATATTTCTAATGAAATATTCAATGAAAGCGCACAGCATTAATTATGAAAGAGGCAATAAATACACCTGACCTAAGGAATGAGATATTTATTGAAATTGCACAACATTAATTATGAA
This sequence comes from Laccaria bicolor S238N-H82, assembly GCF_000143565.1. Taxonomy (NCBI): domain Eukaryota; kingdom Fungi; phylum Basidiomycota; class Agaricomycetes; order Agaricales; family Hydnangiaceae; genus Laccaria; species Laccaria bicolor. The sequence continues at coordinate 322,560 of NW_001889902.1, forward strand.
AAGTACAATGAAAGCATCCAATATTCCTAATGAAATATTCAATGAAAGCGCACAGCATTAGTTATGAAAGAGGCAATAAATACACCTGACCTAAGGAATGAGATATTTATTGAAATTGCACAACATTAATTATGAAAAGTACAATGAAAGCATCCAATATTCCTAATGAAATATTCAATGAAAGCGCACAGCATTAGTTATGAAAGAGGCAATGAATACACCTGACATAGTCAATGAAATATTTATTGAAATCACACAGCATTGATTATGAAAAAAGCAATGAAAGCACCCAAAATTCCTAATGAAATATTCAATGAAAGCGCACAGCATTAATTATGAAAAAGGCAATGAATACACCTAACCCAGTGAATGAAATACCTATTGAAAGCGCACAGGTTTACTTATGAAAAGTACAATGAAAGAACTGAACAGCTTCAATGAAAAATTCAATGAAAGCGCACAGCATTAATTATGAAAAAGGCAATGAATACACCTAACCCAGTGAATGAAATACCTATTGAAAGCACACAGGCTTAATTATGAAAAGCACCCTGTGGCCTTGCCTATATTTTATGAAAAGAACATAGCCTTTATAAGAAAGAAAACACAGGACACATCTATGAAAGGCCTTTCATAAAACTTGAAAGCGCACAGCATTAATTATGAAAGAGGCAATGAATACACCTAACATAGTCAATGAAATATTTATTGAAATCACACAGGATTGATTATGAAAAAAGCAATGAAAGCACCCAAAATTCCTAATGAAATATTCAATGAAAGTGCACAGCATTAATTATGAAAGAGGCAATGAATACACCTAACATAGTCAATGAAATATTTATTGAAATCACACAGGATTGATTATGAAAAAAGCAATGAAAGCACCCAAAATTCCTAATGAAATATTCAATGAAAGCGCACAGCATTAATTATGAAAAAGGCAATGAATACACCTAACCCAGTGAATGAAATACCTATTGAAAGCACACAGGCTTAATTATGAAAAGCACCCTGTGGCCTTGCCTATATTTTATGAAAAGAACATAGCCTTTATGAGAAAGAAAACACAGGACACATCTATGAAAGGCCTTTCATAAAACTTGTGGACTTATACACACAGCTCTGCAGGCAATTGCCTTGGTTTTATCATAAAAGTGGTAGCCACCAGTCAAATAGTAGCTATGTATATTGCAAAACACCTATCTATATCAAAGCTGCCGTAGTGCAGCTGGTTCAGCGTCGTGTTCAATATTCTTCAGTCCCTGAGGTCCAGTTTTCAATTCCATGATGTTGCATTTTTTTATATTATATAATTATAATAAGAGTCTGTTGGAATTCCGTTGGTGCTTGCCTGTCATTTCCGGTGGACTGGCTGTTAGTTTGCTGTTAGTCCATCGGAAGTCCATTGGAAAAGTCCAACAGACTTAGAGGTCCAACCAGAAATGCTCGGAAAAGCTTCAGACATTCACCGGAAAATTGCTGTAGTTGCAAAGCAGAAAAAATGTCTGTTCTGAATACCCTCAGTCCGACGGAGTCCGGCCAGAGTCTGCTCGGATAAGCAGTGGCAGCGTAAAGACCTCCACTTATTTCACAATAAACTGGCCAGATATTGACAGAATTAAGCTCAGAGCTACCAATCTTTGTGTATGCTTGACCAGCATATGCTGCAAAAATTGAGGGGCCAAGCATGAAGACTGGATTTGAAGGTGGGGCAAACTTTTCTCTAACATATTCAAATGCCTCAGGCTCAACCTTGACCTTTAAATAAAGTCAATACAAGCTCTTGATCTGGACAAGGATACTCACCTTGAAGTCAAGACAACTATATCACTATGATGAGAGGCAAAAATATAATTGGGGGGACCATGAGGCAATACTTTGTTATGATCTGCACACTTTTGAGTGTTGTTAACTCTATCCATGTAGGTGTTAATTTCTGTCTGAAGCCACAAAATAAATAGCCAATGGAACACAAGGCTACATTTATATATGTTAATATTCTTTCTGGGTCATGGGCAGTGAATGCTTAGACTCACACATCAAGAGGTTAAGTCATATCATACCAGCCTGCCATTACTCCCTTCTGAATTATTGTCTCAAAGCCTGGTGCAAATTGGCATCTGGGCTCCAACTAGGCAATTTCAGGTTTGACATTCTTCTTGCAGTGCATCCATCAATGCTGGAGTATTTCTTCAAGGTGAGGATTATGCCATTGGTGAAAAATACTTTGTGCATTTGCATGATTCCATAATTTTTGGAACCCAGATCACTCTGAGTGATGAGAGGAATATCTAAGAGGATTTGAATCAGGTGGGTGAGTCTGGAATAAAACATGACTCACATCCAAAAACTTCAGCCCAGTCCAAGTAATATGAAAGCACAAGCTTTGGGTTGTTATTTTTATGCCAAACCCTGAGCCAGTGAGTCACTCCACAGAAGGGATCTTCACCAATGTGAAGAGCAAGTCCAAATTGTTTCTACTTATCATGCTGGTCAACAGTAATAAAGTTGTTGACTTCTGCTGCCCAAAAGCAATGTTGTTTGAGATGTCTAGCCTTTTTTTCCTTAACCATGTCAGACTTGTATCTGTGGAAGTACCTGATTATCAGACTTCTGCCAGGTTTCAGAATTAAATCTAGCCAGTGCATCAATGAATTCCAATCTTACCATTCTACACCTATATCCTCACTTCAGTCACCCATTTTTGGGTACCTATGAGGTACATCAATTCCTTGATTTAGGGTACCTTGAGGGTACCCATTCCGGGGTGGTATATGAGCTCCATACCAATACCATGGTACCATGGAATGGAAAACCCATACCATACCCCACTCATACCAATACCATGTTACCATACCATACCAATACCATGTCACCATACCATACCAGATGGTATGATGTCTTCATACCATCATACCAAAGCTGACATAGGGTGTCTGGGGTCCTTTTCCAAAATATAAAAATTATTTCTGCAGGCTGCAATACTCGTCCATTGGGTGCCATTTTTTGTGGGGTGGTTCTCCAGGTTTTTCCTGAGATATTAGGCTATAAATTGAGGCCAGATAGTCCAAACCATCTATTGAAAATGAGTTTAAATAGGCTTTATCCCAGATTTCCCATGCATCCAAAGCCATTTAATGATACATATCTTTCCCAATCCTTTCTATTAAAACAATATTCATCCAAATCAAACAAAACCACATCTAT
>NW_001889902.1:325819-329361 GCF_000143565.1 Laccaria bicolor S238N-H82
TTGTCGCTTTTTGAGACTCAAAAGTTAGTAGTGTCTGCTTTTGTAGTCTCAAAAAGCGGACAATATTAACTTTTGTAATGAGAAAAGCAGACACTACTAATTTTTGTAGTCTTTGTCTGACCTTTGTGGTCTATGTCCAACTTTTGTAGTCTATTAGTAAACTTTGTAGGCTATAACTTACTTTTGTAGTATATCAGCAATCTTTTGTAGTCTGTCAGTGTCAATTACCCTTTTAGGGCATGTACCTTTTTGGGAGAAATTTCCCACGATACAATAGTTGTAGCCCCTTCTCTTAGCTTTCTAAATCTGTTGAAATCATGTTGTTTAGTGTTCTTTTCACGTAGAAAAATGCAAAAAACAAAAAAAAACGTGGCGCTTTTGAAAACCTTTTACCTCATATCTCCACAATGGAAGCACTTTAGGACATAATTCCAACTGATTCAGGAAGCTATGGTAAAGAGCTACAACTTTTGTTTTTTACCATTTTTGGAAATTGGTCATGTGACCACCCTCCCAATGACCCATTGGATGGACCATAATATGACCTAGGGAATGAGATATTTATTGAAATTGCACAACATTAATTATGAAAAGTACAATGAAAGCATCCAATATTTCTAATGAAATATTCAATGAAAGCGCACAGCATTAATTATGAAAGAGGCAATAAATACACCTGACCTAGGGAATGAGATATTTATTGAAATTGCACAACATTAATTATGAAAAGTACAATGAAAGCATCCAATATTCCTAATGAAATATTCAATGAAAGCGCACAGCATTAGTTATGAAAGAGGCAATGAATACACCTGACCTAAGGAATGAGATATTTATTGAAATTGCACAACATTAATTATGAAAAGTACAATGAAAGCATCCAATATTCCTAATGAAATATTCAATGAAAGCGCACAGCATTAATTGTGAAAGAGGCAATGAATACACCTAACATAGTCAATGAAATATTTATTGAAATCACACAGGATTGATTATGAAAAAAGCAATGAAAGCACCCAAAATTCCTAATGAAATATTCAATGAAAGCGCACAGCATTAATTATGAAAAAGGCAATGAATACACCTAACCCAGTGAATGAAATACCTATTGAAAGCACACAGGCTTAATTATGAAAAGCACCCTGTGGCCTTGCCTATATTTTATGAAAAGAACATAGCCTTTATGAGAAAGAAAACACAGGACACATCTATGAAAGGCCTTTCATAAAACTTGTGGACTTATACACACAGCTCTGCAGGCAATTGCCTTGGTTTTATCATAAAAGTGGTAGCCACCAGTCCGCTTTGTCCTTCACTTGCAGCGGGATTTCACGCATGAGTAGGACCATTAGTAGGAGTGGTTGAGCTCCTAGAGGTAGCAGACTTAGCTCCGTCGTTATCTCTTAGAACGTGCGACCGATGTACTGAGAATTCCTGGGGCTTACGTAGATCCTTGTAGGCCCTGTCGCGCAGATATGCAGCGATTTCGATTAAATCTTCTGGCATTCGATTGAAGTATTCCGGCCTGGCTAGCAGTTTTCCTACTTCCTTCCTCGCTGATCCAGCACCGTAAAGAGACCGTAATGATGATCTAGAAGATTCATAGGAACTGATAGACATTTTGTCTGTCTCTGTTCTGTACATTCGTGTAAGGGTGTTGATTTCTTGTATGAGATGTTTCGATGCTACAGTAGTACGATATTGCAGCACTCGGTAAGTAGCCAAGATTTCAGTGCGACTTGTATGATAGGCTAATAATCGAAGGAAGGAGAATCCTTGATTGAGTATAAATCGGTCTCGTTCTTGTTTGTTGAAGAACTCGGCTAGCACTTGTAGAATTTGGTCCACAGTTACTACTACTTGAGCCACCTGTAGCAGTCGAGTTCGTTTGACCCTGTAGTGGATTCCTTGTCCCGTATAGCGTACTAATTCCTCCCTAGAGGGTTTGTACGCGGCGAAGTCCTTTATTGCCGAACCTATGAACTCCCATCGGCAATCCCTAGGCATCTTATACACCATTTCGACTGCGCACCTCAAACAGTCACATTCCTCCTTTGTTCGTCCAGGTAGAACACCATCAATAGCTCCTAGGGGTACTAGGACATCTTCGTCAACGGCGGGATTGAAGGCTCCGTACATTCGATTCATGGATTCGGAGATAGGCTCCACCCAAATGGGAATGCCCTTTACTTCTTTGATGTCGTAGAAGACTGAGAGGAATCCTCAATTCCTCTGGACGGCCTCCTATGTTGCCCAACATGTCCATGACAATCCTCATGGTCATGCTGATCTTTGTGCTCCCCTTGATTCGGAGACAAAGCTCTAGATTTGCCATCCACATTCGTCAAGAGCACAGGGTTGGAGGGAGCTGTGTGTTGAGACGCGCTACTGGAGGAAGGTTTACCCTTCGCCTTGTTGGTATAGGTGGATTTAGAGTTACTCGCGCTTCGAGGAGCAGCGGGTGATTTTGACACACCCTTGGAAGGCGTGGGCATTCTACTCGCGCTCGTAGGAGCAGCGGGGCTTGAGGGGTTTTCGGTATGGGAGCCTAAGAGCACTGGTCCCGTAGTCGGTAGAGGGTTGCTATTTGTAGACGGCATGGAGTCGGGGTCGGGTTCCTCCGACATAGCCACCCCTTTCCCTTTTTTCTTCGTTGTCAATGGGGTTACAATTTCGTGGCTGGCAGAGTTGTTTGTATTGCGTACTTTAGCTCTGGAGCTCTCGTCTCCAGCAGCGGGGGTTAGCGAGCTCATTGGAGGAAGAGGTAAAGAGTATTGCTGGCAGCCTCCAGGCTTAAATGGAGGCGGTTGAGGGTCTGGGCGTAGGCACGGTGGGTACCCTTCAGGGTTCGTGGTTGCCAGGGTCGTTCTTACTGGGAAGTTCCAGTCGTTAGAGTAGTGAGTTTTGTAGTTTCTTGCGTGGCTGCAGCGGGCATAGCTCGTTTCGATTGGGAGAGAAATGATAATACTGTAGTCTAGCGGATTAGATACAATCTGAATGATCGAAGACAAGGGGTCGCTGTTCCGTTGTATCGAGTTGTTACCCTTGAAAGCAGTGAGCAATCACGCTAACGTAGGTTCGAGAACGGAGTGAGTGGGATGATGGCCTGACAACTCGTCATCATTTTATGTATTTTTCACTCAATATATTTGTTGGAATGAGGTAAAATGACTCCCTATTGTTGTTTGTAGTGTGTATAATACAAAAGGTAGGTAGAAATGTTAAAATGAACATTGCATGATGTCTGTAGAAGCTAATTCCCAGAGTTTTTCTGGAAGTAAACAAATATCTACAACATTGGTCCTTCTTTTCTGCAAGGAGAAAAAATGCTACCATCTTTTTGAATTGATCCATGGAGACTCAGGATGTCTTTTAAACAATGCCTGAAGTATAGCATGATAGCAAATAAATTTACACTGGGTATAACTTGAAAAGTCCCCAACAAAAGTAAATTTTGCATAGAGCAATCATCCTGGACCAATCCTTGGCATTTTTCTTGGTGGATTGGGGCTGAAAATATTTCACAAGGCACTTATCATGCC
>NW_001889902.1:329411-330405 GCF_000143565.1 Laccaria bicolor S238N-H82
ATTTCTATTGGGAAAGCGTTACACTTTTTTCTGCCACACCTAATGTCAGGCACAATGCACATTTAGGTTGGGAACTGTTTCCCACGCTCTTTGGGCCACTGGAGTTAGTGGCTAGCTTAGTGTTGTCATTGTTTATGACGATGTTCGCATATTTCCTAATTTGGAAAGTCATTACATAATATCAGTTTGGTTTGTACTGTCCGCTTTTTCACTACAAAAATTACTAATGTGCGCTTTTTTCATTACTAAACTTTGTAGTGTCCGCTTTTTAGACTACAAATGCATGTAGTGTGCGCTTTTTTGACTACAAATGTTTGTAGTCTTTGTAAAATTACTAGTGTGCGCTTTTTTCATTACTAAAGTTTGTAGTGTCCGCTTTTTTGACTACAAATGTTTGTAGTGTGCGCTTTTTTCATTACAAATGTTTGTAGTCTTTGCCTTTTTCATTACAAAGGCTTGTAGTGTGCGCTTTTTTCATTACAAATGTTTGTAGTGTCCGCTTTTTTGACTACAAATGTTTGTAGTGTGCGCTTTTTCATTACAAATGTTTGTAGTGTCCGCTTTTTTGACTACAAATGTTTGTAGTCTTTGCCTTTTTCATTACAAAGGCTTGTAGTGTGCGCTTTTTTGACTACAAATGTTTGTAGTCTTCGCTTTTTTCATTACAAATGTTTGTAGTGTGCGCTTTTTTGACTACAAATGTTTGTAGTGTGCGCTTTTTGACTACAAATGTTTGTAGTCTTTGCCTTTTTCATTACAAATGTTTGTAGTGTGCGCTTTTTTCCTTACAAATGCTTGTAGTGTCCGCTTTTTTGACTACAAATGTTTGTAGTCTTTGCCTTTTTCATTACAAATGTTTGTAGTGTGCGCTTTTTTCCTTACAAATGTTTGTAGTGTCCGCTTTTTTGACTACAAATGTTAAATGTTTGTAGTGTGCGCTTTTTTCATTACAAATGTTTGTAGTGTCCGCTTTTTTGACTACAAATGTTGTAGT
>NW_001889902.1:330455-333607 GCF_000143565.1 Laccaria bicolor S238N-H82
AAACAGAGGTCCTATTTATACAAGGATCTGAGACCCCACAGCTTTCTTGCTCTATGCAAAATGTACTTTTATTGGGGACTTATCAAGTTATACCCAGTGTAAATTTATTTGCTATCATGCTATACTTCAGGCATTGTTTAAAAGACATCCTGAGTCTCCATGGATTAATTCAAAAAGATGGTAGCATTTTTTCTCCTTGCAGAAAAGAAGGACCAATGTTGTAGATATTTGTTTACTTCCAGAAAAACTCTGGGAATTAGCTTCTACAGACATCATGCAATGTTCATTTTAACATTTCTACCTACCTTTTGTATTATACACACTACAAACAACAATAGGGAGTCATTTTACCTCATTCCAACAAATATATTGAGTGAAAAATACATAAAATGGAGAATAAGTTCAAATTTACCTTTTAGAGGAGGATATAAAATTTTCTAGCCCAGAGACTTTATGAAACTCATAACAATAGCAGGGAGATCCAGTGTTCAAAATATCTCTTCCTCAAGTTGTGAATTGCTTTCAGTAGGTTGCAGTCATTCAGAATTTCCCACTTTGTTACATCCCATTTTTGGCACTTGTCACAGTCAATTCCCTGCCTTATCCTGAGTTTTCAATTGTTCATCCCCAGACTTGGTATACACAATCTACACCTCCTTAGCTATATTTTATATACTAGAGCTTAGTTCTCAAAATGTTTGATTCTTGTGTTATAGCACCAACTTTGTCCAAAAAATGATCAGACAATCTTTTTGCCCAGTTAGTGTACCTGTACCATTTAAATACTTCTAAAATATTCTCATCTTGGCATTTTGATATGTTTGCAGTGTTGGGTAGGTCTACCATTCATTCATTTGTCTAATACCTGAGAGTCAGAACCTCTAGTATAAAGTCCTTTTGTAAAATTTGTCAGGACTTGGGCTTGGAATGGTCAAGGTGGCAAAATCACACAGTGGAGAGTAGTATACATGAAAATGTTCAGGCAATCAAGCATCTTTATCCATTACCTGGGGCTCATGAGATGAAGTCTATCGTTCTTCATGATCAGGATATCACTTCAGTCACCCATTTTTGGGTACCTATGAGGTACATCAATTCCTTGATTTAGGGTACCTTGAGGGTACCCATTCCGGGGTGGTATATGAGCTCCATACCAATACCATGGTACCATGGAATGGAAAACCCATACCATACCCCACTCATACCAATACCATGTTACCATACCATACCAATACCATGTCACCATACCATACCAGATGGTATGATGTCTTCATACCATCATACCAAAGCTGACATAGGGTGTCTGGGGTCCTTTTCCAAAATATAAAAATTATTTCTGCAGGCTGCAATACTCGTCCATTGGGTGCCATTTTTTGTGGGGTGGTTCTCCAGGTTTTTCCTGAGATATTAGGCTACAAATTGAGGCCAGATAGTCCAAACCATCTATTGAAAATGAGTTTAAATAGGCTTTATCCCAGATTTCCCATGCATCCAAAGCCATTTAATGATACATATCTTTCCCAATCCTTTCTATTAAAACAATATTCATCCAAATCAAACAAAACCACATCTATTGTGATGAAGTGGTCATAGAGAAGAAAAGAAAAGTGAAAAGGCTTTCAGGTTTTTGCTAAGATTTCCAATTCCAAGTGGAGGCCAGATAGTGAACTCCAACCTTTAAAAATCAGTTCAATTGAGGGTTTTTTCATTCCTGAAAAGCCATTAATATGAATGCTTTCAATAATAGGTTAAATATATTTTGCCCAGTAGGGCCAATCAGACAGTCCTGCCTACTTACATAGCATACACATATAGTATGGCCAACAACACCATCATATAATCTCAATTTTCTTAAACACTACATATGTTGGAATCAAGTATTGTTGTCCTGAGTGTTTGGCCAAAGTCAAAGTTTAGTAATGAAAAAAGCGCACATTAGTAATTTTTGTAGTGAAAAAGCGGACAGTACAAACCAAACTGATATTATGTGATGACTTTCCAAATTAGGAAATATGCGAACATCGTCATAAACAATGACAACACTAAGCTAGCCACTAACTCCAGTGGCCCAAAGAGCATGGGAAACAGTTCCCAACCTAAATGTGCATTGTGCCTGACATTAGGTGTGGCAGAAAAAAGTGTAACGCTTTTCCCAATTAGGAAATGGCCGAATTAGGAAATAGTGCGCACATCATCATTAACAATGACAACACCATGCTAGCCATTAACTCTTCTGGCCCAAAAGGCGTGGGAAACAGTTCCCAACCTAAATGCGCACTGTGCCTGACATCAGCTGTGTCTAAAAAAAGTGTAACGCTTTTCCCAATTAGGAAATCCCAATTAGGAAATAGTGCGGACATCGTCATGAACAATGAGAACACTAAGCTAGCCACTAACTCCAGTGGCCCAAAGAGCATGGGAAACAGTTCCCAACCTAACTGCACACTGTGCCTGACATTAGGTGTGGCAGAAAAAAGTGTAACGCTTTTCCCAATTAGGAAATGGCCCAATTAGGAAATCATCAAAGCGGACACTACAAAATTTTAGCCTCACTTCAGTCAAAGCTATTGGTAAATATATATAAACAAACTTCGAAATGAGGGTTTTCTGCCTTCCTCTGCCTAAATAAAAATAGGTTATGGTTCCTGATACCATGGTATGGTATGAGGGTGCATGGTATGGTATGGTATGGGAGTGTGATACCATGGTATGGTATGGTATGGGAGTGTGATACCATGGTATGGTATGGTATGAGGGTGCTATACCATGGTATGGTATGGTATGGGAGTGTGATACCATGGTATGGTATGGTATGAGGGTGCAATACCATGGTATGGTATGGTATGGGAGTGTGATACCATGGTATGGTATGGTATGAGGGTGCTATACCATGGTATGGTATGGTATGGGAGTGCGATACCATGGTATGGTATGGTATGAGGGTGCTATACCATGGTATGGTATGGTATGGGAGTGCAATACCATGGTATGGTATGGGATGGTATGGTATGGTATGGTATGGGATGGGATGGAATTGCAATACCATGGTATGGTATGGTATGGGATGGGATGGGATTGCAAAACCATGGTATGGTATGTTATGGGAGTGCAATACTATGGTATGGTATGGTATGAGAGTGCAACATGGGATT
>NW_001889902.1:333943-338534 GCF_000143565.1 Laccaria bicolor S238N-H82
ATCAAGGAATTGATGTACCTCATAGGTACCCAGAATGGGTGACTGAAGTGTTGTCGACGACGTGGGCGCTCGACGATGTGGGCACGCGTCGTCGTCGTGTTGCATTGTCGTCGTGGCGTCGCGTCGCCGTTGTGTCGCGTCGTTGTCGTGTCGTCGTATGCACTCGTCGTCGTCTTCGCCAACGGGGTGGGTGCTCTACGTCGTGGGTCGTGGCCGTCGGTTGACGTGGCCATCCTCCGTCGACGTGGTTGTCGTCCGTTGACGTGTAGTCGTCGCCTCATCGTCCGTTGACGTGGTCGTCGTCCGTTGACGTGGTCGTCGTCCATTGACGTGTGGCCGTCCTCGTCGTCCGCTGACGTGTCGTCGTCCTCGTCATCCATCGTCGTCCATCGTCGTCTTCAGTGGGCGGTGACAGCGACGGTTGTGGCCGGTGGTGGCCGTTGGCGAGGGTGGTGGCGTGGTGTGCCCGGTTGTTGTCGACGACGATGGTGGTGGTTTGAAGACAAACGTTGTGGATTGTTTGATGATGTGAAATCGAGCCTCGGCGTTTGCCGAGACTCGATTTGGGCATGGGTATATTAATGTTTATTAATATTATTGATTAGTAATGTGTATTCCGGACATTGCATTCTGGTTGCATTCCTTTTTGTCCATTCCGGGGACCATTCCGGCTACTAATCAGGAATGACATCATTCCCGAGGAATATTTGTCCCCCGGAATGTCATTTTGGCTGGTATCTCTACCAAATTTGATTCCTCTGGATTCCGCTGGATTCCGCAGGAATGACCGGAATCCGGCAGGAATCAGTGGGGCATGATAAAGACCTCACATATATACTAGACATCGTCAAATGATTACCATGCCCCCTCTTTCCTTCCTTCCCCCACCTTCCCCTCCACTCTGTCTTCCAGGACTTCTGGCACATCACTCTGGTCCACTTCAGTCACCCATTTTTGGGTACCTATGAGGTTATCCAATTCTTTGAATTAGGGAACCTTAGTGGTACCCCATTCCAGAGTAGTATGACCCTCATACCAATTCCATCATACCATGGTATGGATGCCACATACCATTCCACCTCATACCATACCATACCATACCATACCATCATTCCATAGCTGTCACAGGGTGTCTGGGGTCCTTTTTACAAAATATGAAAATTATTTCTCCAGGCTGCAATGCTGATCCATTGGGCTCCATTTTTTGTGGAATGGTTCTTCAGATTTCTTCTGACATTTTAAGCTACCAGTGGAGGCTATAGGATGAACTTGATCCTTTGAAAATTCACTTGAAAATTAGCTTTATTGGGCTTTATCCCAGGGTTTGGCCATTTTCACTGTGGATAATCTATCACAAGCCACTTAAAAGTGTATATCTTGCCAGGCCATTTATATTCATGACAAATAAATTAATGTTGTATCCATCACAATGGCATGGGCTCTGAAGGAAAACAAGAATTTTGCAAGACTTTATTTATTGCAAAGGCATGAACTTTAGCCAAATTACTACCTACCTTCTTCAGATAGAATATGTTCAAAATTTGCCATTTATGAAAAAGTATGGGGTCATTCCATAGGAATGGGATCATCAAAAAACTTGGATTTGGAATCTCCTCATATCTGCCAGTCAGCAGAGCTGGCATTGTGGGGAATTTTGATTTGAACATTTGAACACAAGCAGGCCAAGACTTCTAATTACAAGCTTCAAGGTATCATTATTAAATATAGCTATTCTAATTTAAATCAAAATTCTGTCTTTCATACAATTAATCAGGGATGGTGAAGAGGTCCATAACATTAACAGCAATATGAACAAATGCTATGGACATTCACCTATGAGGGAGCAACTTGGGAGATGCTCTTGGAACAGATTGCCAATTCCTTATCCCACATGTCTTCAGAATCATACAATAGAGATGGAATCATACCATGGGAATGGAATCATTCCATTGGGATCATACCATGGAGATGGAATCATACCATACCATACAGAGATTTGCTTACAACATCCATATGTTAAAACAAGTCTATTCAAAATAACAACCACATGAAATTTACATGTAAGCCAAATATGGTAATATAGCCAAGAATAGCCAGGAAATAGCCAGAAAATCAGAAAAAAATGGCAGGGTGGTGCTCACTGTTGGTGATGACATTGGGGTTGTTTTCAGGGTCCAGGGCACATTTCCAAATATGGTATTATATCCAAAAATAGCCAGAAAATTGTGAAAAAAATTGGAAAAAAACATATGAATGGTGTACAGAACATCAGGCACTGCCTTCAGGGTCCATCCCAAAAGGGAAATATCACCTGGTTTGACTAAAAAGTGAAGAAAACCAAGACAGGAATGATTTGACCTATCAGGGTCCATGTAATGGGTTGTTGGGATGATGGTCACATGACCAATTACCAAAAATGGTCAAAAACGAAAGTTGTAGCCCTACACTGTAGCTTCCCAAATCTGTTTGAATTATGTTCTGAAGTGCTCCCGTTGTGGAGATATGAGGTCAAGGAATTTCAAAAGTGTTGTATTTTTTGTTTTTTGTTTTGTGTGTTTTTCTCCATGAAAACAAAACCAAATAACATGATTTTAGTATATTTAGAAAGCTAAAAGAAAGGGCTACAATTATTGTATCATGGGAAAATTGACCAAAAAAGGAAGGTGCATGCCCTCAGATATAGACTACCAAGTTTACTGATAGACTACAAAAAAGTCGGACTTAGACTACAAAAGTCAAACTTAGACTACAAAGCTTGCTGATAGACTATAAAAGTCAGACTTAGACCACAAAAGCTAGGGTTAGGGTCAAAAGGTTATCTTGGCTACAAAGTTTGTAGTGTCTGCTTTTTGTCATTACAAAAGTTTGTAGTGTGTGCTTTTTCATTAGAAAAGTTTGTATTGTCTGCTATTTGAGACTACAAAAGATTGTAGTGTGCGCTTTTTCATTAGAAAAGTTTGTAGTGTCCGCTTTTTGAGACTACAAAAGATTGTAGTGTGTGCTTTTTCATTAGAAAAGTTTGCAGTGTCCACTTTTTGAGACTACAAAAGGTTATAGTGTCTGCTTTTTCATTTAAAAAAGTTTGTTGTTGACATGTAGTTTATGGTGTCCTTGGCTCTATCTATGTTATGGGGATGAGGTTGAAGGATTGCCATCCTTTTGCCAGTGTTGCTGCATTGGTTTTTGACATCATGCACAAGTTGTCCATCAGGAAAATCACGGGCACTTGATTTTGCCAGATAGTATTTGTTACTTCAAAACAATGTGGTACTGCTTTGACCTGTTTAGTAAAGTTATAGACAATTTTGAAGATGCTTTGCAAAGTAGGCAAAATGTGGTAAACATACTAATTATTATAAGCCTTGGATAAAATTTGGCATTGGTCTGCCAAAATCTTGCAATTATGATAGCCTAGTTACACAAAGAGGCCAACAGCTAGAATTCTGGCAGCCAATGATAAAGGAAAATAAATTTCAACCAGCTTTCCAGACCTCTTACCATAACTTGCCAATATCCCACAATTGTTTGCAAGGAGGATATAAATATTCTATTACCAGGCCAACAACAAGATTTGTGGAGGACTTATAACAAGAGAGAATAATTTTTCAACCCATTTTCCAGACTTCCTACAATAACTGGCCAATACTCTATAATTCTGACAGCATGGTTACAAAAACAGGCCAACTACTAAAATTGTGGCAGACTCATAACAAAAGAGGATAATTTCAACATACCTTCTAGACATTCTACAAAAGTTTGCCAATGGTTTGGGTGGCCAAACTAGTAATAATGCACCACCGGGTTTAGAAAACTAACACGTCACACAGTGGCATGCGGCCCTATGTGGTTATGTGGACGATCTGAGCCAAACAGTTCGTGTACTAAGTGTACAGGCACAGTTTTATTCGCCGTTGTGATATAAAGCTGGGTGATTCGAAAATCATCGTCAACCAGTGTGCGCTCTAGCCTGATCGTGAAAGGTATCACACTTGAGACAGGGCCCAGTCTGTGCTTGGGACAAAGGTACCTCCATAATCGTAAACACATGTACAATAAGAAAACAATTAGGCATGCGTAAAATATTGATCAATTTAATTCAATAGTGCTGAACAATAAGAACGTCAAGCACATCTCCAACGCTTATTTGAACAATTGGTGTGAAGATTAACCTGAAAATGTTTAGTAACTATGGGAGAGGTTCTCATTGTTCAACTTTTGCAATCAATGTCGAAGACTATAAGAGTTACTCCCTTTCAATTCCACATTCACAATAAGTTGAAACCTTTGAACCTGCAGCACATTTTGAACTTCACCAAATGTCATTTCTAAAGTATGGATGGCACCCACAACGTTATGCATATCTAAAATAGTGTCGTAATTATGTACAATGAGCATAACCGCCAAGCATAATGAAAAAATGTTCCAAGGTCATAGTGAATGCCCGCTCAGAGTCCCGCTCATAGCCCCACTCAGCCCCGCTCAAAAGACATTATGCCCGTGTTACTACAAGGTCCTTTGTTGGGATTTCGGCGTCGATCTGTCTCCTATATGACTTCGCTTTCAGATCAGAGCACCCGCAGACGTCTTGACT
>NW_001889902.1:341013-341913 GCF_000143565.1 Laccaria bicolor S238N-H82
GTTGTGCAGGCTGCCCGAAGACAGCTCATACTTTGAAGTTGGCTGGAAATCTTGCGTCAGTAAGGCGACGAAAGACCCGAAAGACGGTATGTTCCTCATAGCCAGGCTAAGCGAGTCAGCGCTAGACAAATGCAAAAGAAGTAGTTTTACCTTGACGATTACGCTCCATAGAGGGTTTTCCCCTTCGTTTCCCTCATCATCAACAGCTAAATTGGATTTCAAGTCATCGTCTGACTCAATTCTCAAATCTCCTGGATTGGGTTCTCGTCGACGACCACCGGAATTCACATGTTGTAGAAAGCCTTCCCAGAAATCGTCGTCATTGATTGGGATCAAGGCTTCGTGGAGAAGATGCCTATGCGTTGAATCTGAATCTCCAACTGTCGGCTCTTCATCGTCTATCAGGTCATCTTTTGAAGTTGACATTAGCGCAGCGCCAGACGTTGATCCTTTTTGACATACCCAGGTCATCCTCCTCGTCTCCTTCGCCTTCGCTTTCATTGTCTGAAACTTGAGCCTCAAAATCTATGAACTTGCTAATATCGTCACCCTAGAGGTTGCTTGCTTTTCATATCTATAGCACGCTCAAAGTTCGGAAATCCTACCTGAAGCTTTCTGCGTTTCGTTGGCCTTTCTGTGAGCAATTCTCGGGTCGTAATCTCCTGCTGTTCATATTTATTAGACGAATACTAGTTACTTTCAACTAAATGTGAATCTTTACATCTGACATTTGGGTCACTGGGTAGTCGTACTTGTGTGAAGTTCGGAAAGCGTGCACTGCCGCTTCCAGATTGCTTTTCACATGTTGACTTTGGGGCCGTTGCGCAAGTTCACGTGACGATTTCAAATACGATCAAACTACTACCTACAACGAACTAATGATGGAAATGAGGTGTAAGT
>NW_001889902.1:342187-343769 GCF_000143565.1 Laccaria bicolor S238N-H82
TCAATTTGATTCCTCTGGATTCCGCTGGATTCCGCAGGAATGACCGGAATCCGGCAGGAATCAGTGGGGCATGATAAAGACCTCCCTGCTGCTGCCCAGCCTTTGCCATTCGTGTTTCTTGAGGCACAGGTCTTCACTCTTCGTCCCTTAGCTTTGATTGGATTACCTTCGTGATCTGTTTATGGAGTTCATTTTCCATGCTTCATTTTCGCTCTACCCTTACCGATACTGATGGTGCTCCCTTCAGTTCTCGAAAATCGGAAAGACTCCAAAAGGGACTCATACAAGGAGATCATCTTCTCAAACACCATCCAGTCAATGTGGTCTGTTTCCCCCCATCTCGTTGTATGTGTCTGCATAGGCTAACCAACATTGGACACAAAGGGAAATCCTCGAAGCCCTCCCACAACTCGACCTAACCCTCGCACCGCAAAACGACGCCCGCCGTGCAACCATCATGGCCCTCCCCATGCAAATCGAAGCAGACATCCTCCCACGAGACGTCGTTGACGCTGTGCGCTCCCTCTGGCGTGACCCCAGCGTCAAAGAAGCCGTGCGTCGTTCCCAGGAGTTCCAGCTGAATGATTCAGCAGTGTACTACTTCAACTCGATTGACCATATGGCAGCTACGAATTACATCCCTACTGACCAGGATATCTTACGGAGCAGGGTGAAGACAACGGGAATTACGGAGACGTCGTTTAAAGTGGGGGAATTGACATACAAGTTGTTTGATGTGGGTGGACAGAGGAGTGAGAGGAAGAAGTGGCTACATTGTTTTGAGAATGTGACGGCGTTGGTGTTTTTGGTAGTTTGAGTGAGTATGATCAGATGTTGTATGAGGATGAGAGTGTGGTATGTTTCCTTCTCCTTTTTCTTTCTTCTTTCTCTTCTTACCGCTCACAGCCATTACCATTGTAGAACCACATGCAAGAAGCGCTCACCCTCTTCGACTCAATATGCAACTCACGTTGGTTCGTCAAAACATCAATTGTACATCCCCTCTTCCCTCCTCCCTTCTCTACTCCCACTAACCCCCGCTCCCACCCAAGATTCTCTTCCTAAACAAAATCGACCTCTTCGCCGAAAAACTCCCACGCTCACCATTAGGCAACTACTTCCCAGACCGTGACTACACAGGCGGGGACAACTACAACGCCGCATGCGACTACCTCTTGCACCACTTTGTCTCCCTTAACCAGAGTGTGGCGACGAAGCAGATTTATGCGCATTATACATGTGCGACGGACATGCAGCAGATCAAGTGTACGTTTCCCCTCTTGTTTCCCTCTTTTTTGAGATGATTTGGCTGATTGGGATTTGAATGAATAGTTGTGTTGAGTGTGATTCAAGATATATTACTTCAGCTCCATCTACGGGAATGTGGGCTGCTGTAAACCTTCGTGCCCTCTTGCCTTCCTCTCATCTTGCTTGTTCTCTTTCTTCCGAATCATGGCAATTGCTTTCACCCACAACCAACTCAACACCCCTGCTATAATGATACCTACCCCCCTGCCATCCCCCGAGTCTTCTTTGTATCAAACACGAACCCAACCCACCACCCACTGAATGAACTTGTTGC
>NW_001889902.1:346326-349850 GCF_000143565.1 Laccaria bicolor S238N-H82
TTGTTTGCTGTCGTAGTTTGCCGTCGAGTGGATATACCCTGCCCATGGACGAGTAGTCTGACGTCATCGTTACGTCATTGTCCTGTGTCTCAGCATGGTGGGTTGTAACGAACATGGGATGGGGGTACACACTGTAGTCACCTCAAATAAACGACGACGACATGGCACCCATATTCTGTGTTGAAGAGATCAGTGATGCGGGGGAGGTGAGTTTGCTCACCTCAGTGCGTCGTCGTCTGCTTTTGTTTGTGGCCGTCGTTCGTGAGCCGTGGTGGCTGGTGGTTGGTCTTGCCTGGTGGTGGTTCATCTTTGTTTGTCATATCTGGGCGTCGCGTTGTGGTTGTCTTTGTTGTTGGGGAGTGTGCAGTGGTTGCGGGCAGTGGAACAATAGTAGCGGTGGTGGTGGTTGTTGGTGTCGGTGGTGACGCAATTGAGGTGGGCAGTCGCAGTGGATAGGAAAGTGTCTGATTGTTGAAGCTGCAAAGTTCTCCTTGATGAGAGCTTGCCCTAAATCTCAACCCGCCCTAAAGTCCCTTGTATATATAGCACAGCATCTTTCTTGTCTCCTTTGCTTTCCTTTCCTTTCGCTCCTCCCAAAGTTATGCCGTAGCTGCGCCCCCTTGTATTGGTTATCCCCCCCCCCTCGTACATACTTGTCCATAGAATATTTCATTAATTAATTTGGCAACAATAAATTAGTATTTTGTTGATCTTTTGCCAGACCATGAGCTACACAAACAATAACTAATGACATGACGGGTATTGCTACGGGTACCCGCCAACCCCTGCCACGGGTACGGGTTTGGCGAGGGTAGCCAATATCAAACCCGTACCCCTACCCACATGTACCCTTACCCGCAACCCGCACGGGTTCTGAAACCCGTGACAATCACTATTTATTGATGGTGGTTGTGGGCGGTCATAGCCATCCGTCGATCTTGGTGGTGGTTGTCGATGGTGGTGATGGGCCCTCATGGCTGTTTGTCGATTCTGGTGGTGGGCCCCGTAGACGTTCATGGGCGCTCATCGTCATCCGTCAATGGTGGTGGTGGGCCTTTGTGGCCGTCCGTGGGCGCTTGTCGATGGTCCTGATGGTCAATCGTCAGAGGTCGTGGTGGGCTGTCATCGCTGTTCGTCGATGGTGGTGCTGGGCGCCTGTGGACATTGCTGGGCGGTTGTCGCCGTTCCTCGAACATGGTGGTGGGTCTTCGTGACCAATTGTCGATGGTCGTGGTGGGCGCTTGTTGCAGAAGAGAGTGTCCTGCCACGTGACATGTTGACAGACCAGTAATCTGAATAAATACAAATAAATACCATAATTATAAAAATCTTGAATTTGAAAGTGGCCAGAATCAGTTCGGCAGCGAAAAGGAGGTCTTTACCTTCCCCGGGTTAATCCATATGGAATCCATGTGGAATCCATGGAATCCATCACCAATTCCATGTGGAATCCATGGAATGAAACTTGGCTGAGACCACAGCCAATTTGTTGTTCCATGGACATCATGGATTCCATGTGGAATGATCATGGAATGATCATGGAATGGTCAATTCCATATGGAATCCATTGCCATTCCACCTGGATTCCACTGAATTCCATATGGAACTTAGGCATATCCACCATGGATTCCATGGAACAAGTCCATATGGATTCCATGGAACAAGTCCATATGGATTCCATGGAGCAGTTCATATGGATTCCATGGAAGGAATTAATGACCATTATACCATTAGAATACATATAGATATAGTATTTATAGTGTCCTTACTATATTTAAGTAAAAATAAAATTTTTGCATCTGAGAGAATTGAACCCACAACATCGTGAATAGAAGCAGCAATCTAACCACCTGAGCCACACCGGCTTTGTTACAAGGTAAACTAAAGGTCTCTATATAGCGTCGTTTGTCACGTGGCGTCTCAAACGTGACAGTTATGGCTGTCGCGTTGCCACGTCGCTTCTTTCTTTCACCACCACCACCACCATCCACCCCACCATCTCAAGCCACGACCGCCCGCGACGACAACGTCGACAACGCCGACAACGACGCCGACAATGATGCCGACAACGACGACAACGACGCTGGTGACGATGCCAACAACGACGCTGACGACGACCACGGATGGGTGGGAACAACGGCGAGCGGAAAGCCCAGGTAAGCCAGCGGCGTGGCAACCAGATGACGGACGACGACGAATGTCGTCGTCCGTCATTTCATTCCACCCGCAAACAAATCACCCCACCCATTGAGCTGACCCAAACCACAGGTGCCACGTGGTGACGTGGCAGATCCACCACCACACCACGCCGACGTCAACGACACCCACGACCAAGGACGACCGCCCACGGACGTCAACGACCGCCCACGAAGACGACACGACCGCCCACACAGACGACACGAAGACGACGCGACGACACGAAGACGATGCGACCACCCACAAAGACGATGCCAACGCCCACGAAGACGACACGACGACATGAAGACGACACGACGACGCGACGACGACACGACCGCCCACGAAGACAATGCGACCGCCCACGAAGACGACGCAACGATACGAAGACGACGCAACGACGCGAAGACCCACGAAGACGATGCGACCGCCCACGAAAACGACGCAACCGCCCACGAAGACGACGCAACCGCCCACGCCACGACTGCCCACGCCAAAACGAGCTCACCGCCCACAAACGTGGACCCAGAGCACCCACGCATGGAGGATTCCGCTCGCGTGAACGGAAATGGGCAACGACGAGCCCGGGTAAGCTCCCCCTCCCTCCAACATCCCTCACCACCACCCCTCCATCATTGACCCTCCCCTCCCTTCATTGCTCCCCCTCCCTTCATTGCTCCCCCTCCCTCTGTTGCTCCCCCTCCCATTTCTCCCCCTCCCTCCATTGCTCCCCCCTCCATCCATTCCCACCTCTCCCTTCACCACTCCCTCTCTCCTCCATCACTCCTTCCCCCTCCCCCCTCCCTCCCCCTCACTCTACTACATCCTCCCCCTCCATCACTTCCCCCTGTCTTCCCCCCTCCCTTATATATTGAGAATAGTAAACATAAATTGTGTAGTCTATTTAATACATTTCAATTTTTCCTGCTAAGCTATGACTCATGAATGTAGAAACTATGATTACATGATGTGGACTTAGAATTATTTCATAAAGTCATTCCATGTGGATTCCATGTGGATTCCATGTGGATTCCATATGGAGTCCATATGAATTCCACCCTTAAAATGGTATAGAACATATAGAATAGAGTATGGAATCCATCCCCCAAAGTCATGGAATCCATCCCCCATTTCATGGAATCCATCCCCCAAAGTCATGGAATCCATCCCCCATTCCATGGAATCCATCCCCCATTCCATGGAATCCATCCCCCATTCCATGGAATCCATCCCCCACTCCATGGAATCCATCCCCCATTCCATGGAATCCATCTGGAATTTGTGCAGTCCACCCCCCATTCCATCCATTCCATATGGATTAACCCGGGGAGGGTAAAGTACTGCGAAAA
>NW_001889902.1:350023-350918 GCF_000143565.1 Laccaria bicolor S238N-H82
ATCACCCAGGCAGGGATATGAAATCACCCAGGCAGGGATATGAAATTGCCTCAGGCAAGAAATGAAATGAATATGAAGTCGCCCAGGCAGGGATATGAGATTGCTCAGGCAAGGATATGAAATTGCCCAGGCAGGGATATGAGACTGCCCAGGCAAGGATATGAAATTGCCCAGGCAGGGATATGAGACTGCCCAGGCAGGGATATGAAATTGTCCAGGCAGGGATATGAAATGAATATGAAGTAGCCCAGGCAAGGATATGAAAAGGCAATGAAATAAGGCTGGGTAGGCAATGAAATTAAAAGTCAGGCAAGAATGAAATAGCAATGAAACAATGCTGGGTAGACAATGAAATGGAAGGCCAGGCAGTAATGAAATTGCAATGAAGTAGTATTGAAATATGTCTCAGGACAGTTATGAAATAGTCATGAGAAGCACTGGTAAAGAAATGAAATACATTTCATAAGTTTTGCCTACTCTTCTCATTTCATAAATTCATTAGGCAGTGTGGATGTCGGTGTGCAGGCACTTGCCTGTATTTTATCATAAAAGTGGTAGCTACTAGTGTAATGTTTTTGAAATATGTAGGAATACTAAGACTCGGACAACAGTAGGAGGTACCATGACATACCTACATACATCATACCCATGGCCTCATTTATATACGAAGCAAGTAAAGCACGATTTTTTTGTCTTGAGATTTAGCATTCAATTTATTGGTTATCATTATTATTTCTATGATGAAGAGGCAAGTGGTTCTTCAATCAACATGTCAGCATGCACTACACTTCAGGCCTGGCACTTCTGAGTGCGAGATGACCTCGGAGGCCAATTATTCGACTGATGGTAATTGGCCTGAGAGGTTGCTATCACTATGGCACCTTCCTGATCAATC